>NC_045175.1:18733586-18803586 GCF_900700415.2 Clupea harengus | reverse complement strand
ACACAGACAGATGTATAGGGACAGGGACAATATGCATGTATGTGTAGATGAATGTATTTATGTATCTGTGTGTCTGTCTATTCATCCTTCCATCTTTCTGTTTGCATACCTACTTACATGCAGACATACACACATACATACATGCATGAATACACACATACATACATACATACATACACACATACATACATACATACACACACACATGCATACATACATACTGTACACACATACATACATACACACATACATACATACATACACACATACATACATACACACACACATGCATACATACATACATACATACATACTGTACATACACACATACATACATACATACATACATACAACATACATACATACATACATACACACATACTGTACATACACACATACATACATACAAACACACATGCATACATACACACACACACACATGCATACATACACACATACATACACACATACATACATACACACATACTGTACATACACACACACATGCATACATACATACACACATACTGTACATACACACATACATACATACAAACACACATGCGATCAATAACCAGACTACCTCGAGATCAATACACAGACTACCTAGAGATCAATACCCACTGATATTGATTTTGTGAATTTTGTGAATTTTTTTTTTTTAGTGCCATGTGCTTCTGACCTCACCTGTCATGTGTCACTTCCTACCTCTGTTTAATTATCCCGCCAATTACTGTGCTCATCTGATGCTGTTTATTAGTCTGTAATGATTTCACCTGCCCCATCTAGTTTTTGTCCAATGATCTGTGTCCTCCGTTTCACTTGCCCCTTGTAGTTTATATCCCTTCTGTCTCTGTCCTGTTTTTGTCCAATGATCTGCCTCTCGTGTTTATATCCCTTAGGTATTCTTGCAACTTTGTCTTGTTTGCCGTGTGATAGTTTTCTAGTGCGCTGCTCTTGCCTGTTTATTTTGCATTCCTGATCCTGTTCCGGATTTTGTTCTCTGTGGGTTGAGGTTTGGTGTGGGTTGTAACTCATGCCAGAGCAAGTGTGCACTAATGGAACGATTTTAAGGATGATCCCTAAGGGCATTTTTTGTTTTTGGAACTTTTTTAAGCATCACACATCTCTCTCTTGCTTAAACCGCAGGCTTGGGCAATCTTGTGCTGGAATTTTCCAGGACCCTGTCCAGCACTACTTCCACTCGATCATTCACTTTACAACCACACCCCCCCCCCCACACACCCACACACACAGCCACACACACACACACACATACATCTGCACCCTACAACATACCTAATTCCATCTGTCCTGCACTACTTCCCCTGAATCATTGACTTTACATCCACCATTTTTAAATGAATCACCAGTTGTCAATATGTGTTCCTTTTCAAGTACACTTGGCAGTTTATGAGCCACATCTGGTCAAGGGAACAAAAACTCTGCCGGCACTCAGCCATATCGTTTTCTTTACCAGATCTAGGCCCAAAGAAACAATACGAGTAATTTTACAGTTTGTGGGCCAGGGCAAATTATTTGTGTCAGTTTTCAGTGTATCAGCCAGTTTGGTCCGGGGAACCCCGCCAGAGGTGGGCCAGAACTGGAGCGAGGGTCCAGAAAAGATGGGCATTAAGGTGGGCATTAAGGTGGGCATTAAGATGGGCATTAAGATGGGCCAGAATAATTTTGCTATCCTGGTGCCCACTGAGTTCTCGGGAATGCGGCACAATAATAAAGCCATACTTAGAGACCCTTGCTATCGAAATTCAACCTAATTCTCCTTTCTGTGACCAGTGCTAATGGTGGAGAGTGTCTCGTGTGGCAGGGAAATACTCACAGGAGAAGGTGGAGGAGGAGGAGGAGGAGGGAGAGAGAGAGAGCTGCCGACCGTAGCCCTGTCAGTTGAACTCACTCTTTTTGCGAACTGGCTTATGTCTTCCACGTTAACCTCAGATGAAAACGACTAAACTTTACTGCAGCTTAGCTCACTGTATCGTTAGGTAACTAACTAATGAGGGAATTTGACTTCATCTCAAGACACGACATTTCACACACGGAACTGAAGCGTAGTCTTGTAAGTTGCCGTAGTGGCAGATTCTACTCATGGATACGGCCATAATAACCAGCACTCTTCTGCTACTAAACAACGTAACTTCTCCCCGAGTTAAACAAAACGATATACCGGTACATAAGTATTATCTTTCTGCTGAGTGCAGCCTACGTGTCTTCTTCAGCTTGCCACCGTCTTCATCGTCCGTTATCGTCATCTCTCTCTCCCCAGTGATGGATACCTCGAAGCCGAAGTTGCGACACAGTCGAAGTATGCATTCCAAAATAATTGGCATTTTCCTCTGGCCTCGTTCATCCAGCTAACGCCCGGAAATCGTTGCAAGACAGACGGCACGAAGGACGTGTTATTTCGTTACATACTCTCAGAAGAAACAAGGAGCAAGGACCTATGAGAGAGGAAACAGAGGAGAGGAACATCCTAATTGAAGGTCAAGCCATTCATTTACACGCGACTTCTAACCCATTAACAATACGTTAACAAGTTGCAAATAAGGTATTATTTACGTGTTGTGAACATGTCAATTTATCACACGTAAACAACACTTTGAAAATGCAGAGAAAAAACACGTTCGCAACGTGTGATCTCAGACAGCAATTTCACATAACTCTGAGCTATTGGTCCAGTTGTCCAGTTTGAAAAGGTGAGTGTGATAAGTTTCCATTGACTGGTGAGCACCAGGGTGAAACCATTACTGTAAGCCTTAGAAAAGCCCACAAACACAGGCCTATATTATGAGTGCATCAAACAGCGTGGGTGATTTAGTTTGCCTGGAACACATAGGCGATTTTTGGAGGCTAATGTTATGATCTTCTTTTAATAATATTATTTTATTTACATTAACCTACTTATGAATTCTGCCTTACGGTTGTGTAGCCTACCATCTGTTCCTTATGGTGTTGGCTAATGGAGATGGATCAGGTAGTGGAGCTCTATGCTCTATGCTCTATGCTCACACACACAGAAGATGACGGCAAAATACTTATTCTCCGAGTGACCATTACATTTACATTTACATTTAGTCATTTAGCAGACGCTTTTATCCAAAGCGACTTACATATGTGCGACTTACAATGTATCAACTTACAACCACTAACTGTACAGTGTACAACCACCATCCCCAACACACACAGACACACACACACACACACACACACACACACACACACACACACACACACACACACACGCACACACGCACACATGCACACACACACACACACACCCTTGCAACATCCCTGATTCCATCTGCCTAAAAGCTTATACTGGTATCCAACAGTTCTTTAAGGATGCTGCCGCCACAAAAAAAGTAACATTTCAGGTGTTGCTCTGTCAATTGTTTAATGGGCAGCCAGGTCATGCAAGGTCAAGGTCAACCAGAAACAGTTCACACACATACTAGTATGCAGCAACTATTACCATATGGTCTCTAGAGGTTAACAGTTCACACACATACTAGTATGCAGTGACTGTTACCATATGGTCTCTAGTGCCCTCTAGTGGTTAACAGCTGTCAGAGGTTTGGGCTCAAAACTGTCTACCAATAAACACTGAAGAATATGCCTGATTCCATATGCCTAAAAGCTTATACTGGTATCCAACAGTTCTGTAAGGATGCTGCCGCCACAAAAAAAAAAGTCATATTTCAGGTGTTGCTCTGTCTATTGTTGCCCCTATAGAATACTTTAGGGTGATTCCAATGAAACTCAAGCCACGTTTGAGCAATACACATTCTGACTGCAGCTGTGAGGTATGGGAGTGAGGAGATAAGCGTGTTCTCCCCATTTAGCCCAAATTAAGTCCAACAGTATCCAATAAAGTTCAGGCAAAAACTGATGAATCAGTCAGTCAATCAGTACTCCCAGCCTCTCCTTATAGCAAAACACAGGTATCATATATATTAATATCAGTAAATAGTCATTAGTATTTGTATTCCCAATGTGCAGGCAAAATTGATATTATCAGCGTTAGTGTTAGTAGTTATTAGTTATTACTACTGTTAGTAGTATCAGCACATACTGTATATATTGTATATATTAGCAATATTAATGTTAGCATTGTAAGCATTATAATGTTCATTGCCTTGCATAAGTATTCACCCCCTTGGATGTTTTACCCTTTTATTGTTTTTATAAATCAATCATGGTCAATATAAGTTGGCTTTTTTGACCAAAATAATTTACCAAAAATTCACTTTAATGTCAAAGTGAAAACAGATTTCTACACAGTTATGCCAATTAAATAAAAATATGTATGAAAAATAAGTGATTGCATAAGTATTCACCCCCTTTAAAGTGACTGACCTAATTCAACAGAGGTCCAGCCAGTTGGTGCTAGAAGTCTCACAATTAGTGAAATGGGGATCATTGTGCAGTGAATGTGTCTCAAGTGATTGTAGTATAACGACACCTGTGTCTGGAAAGTCGATTCACTGGTCAGTATTCAGTAATCAGTATTCCTGGATACCGTTACACCATGAAGACCAAAGATCACTCCAAGCAACTCAGAGAAAAGGTTATTGAAAAGTATAGGTCAGGGGAAGGATACAAAATAATTTCCAAGGCACTAAACATCCCCTGGAATTCTGTAAAATCTATCATCAAGAAATGGAATGAATATGGCACATGTGTAAATCTGCCTAGAGCAGGCCGTCCTCACAAATTGAGTGACCGTGCAAGAAGGAGACTTGTAAGACAGGCCACCAAGACACCTATGACTACTCTGAAGGAGTTAAGCTTCAGCAGCTGAGATGGGAGAGACTCTGCATACAACAACTGTTGCCCGGGTTCTTCAATGTTTATCAAACATTGCACCAAGAATTGAGGACCTTTGCAAGGCAAAGCAGGCTCATGTCTCACATTGACAGACCTGCAAGATTTTTGAAAAAGGTCACAATAGGCCCATAATAATAATAGTAGCCTAATGATAGCAATAATAACACTAATTATTATTATGATAATAATAATAATAATTGGTCAATTATCATTTATTATAACAGTAATAATATAATGATGGTGATAATAATGATGATTATAATAAGAAGAAAGCATGCAGGCTCACATAGCTGCTAATAATAATAGCCTACTAAAAGGCATACTACTACTGATAATAATAATAATAACAATAATAATAATTAGCAGTATTAGTAATAATAATTGTCTGTATAGGCCTAACAATAACAATAGCCTAACCTTGACCAAAGGTATGACTATAGGCCTATCAATAATAATATACTATCTACGTATCTATCTATGGTGGTGTAGTTGAGGGCGGCGGGCGGTGGGGGGGCCCCAACTACACCTAACCAGCTTTTGGGGGGCCCAGCTTGCAAAAGTTTGAGAACCCCTGGCCTAGGCTATAGGGGCTACTTGTCCAGTAGTCTGTGCAACATTAGCCTAGGCTATAGGGGCTACAATCATGTTTGTTAACAAAACCTCAAGCCCAAATGAGAACTTTGGTTAAAATCATTTTAAATCGTTAAAATGTTCTTTAAAAATCATTAAATCCCCTTCCGTTCCCACGGCAGCATAGGAGTCACTGCTGTAACGTTACTTCAGTCGCTTTTCCTGCTTCTACGTTGGATGATGGAATTGACTCCCTGCAGGAGCACGCAGGAATAAATCACAGAGAAACCTTTGACTCTCCTCTCTGGTCCGTTGTCCAAAACGTAGTCAGCTGCAGATTCTAACAGCTATATGGGCATGGGGAATTGGTGCAAATTACTTTCCCGCAGCCAAAAAAAGAGAAAAAGCTTTTGCGGTATGCAGATTTGAGATGTTCATCTGTAATCGGTTTAAATCTAAATAATTATTTGAGATAGCAGTTACCTTAATATCTTTAAAACCATAATGTATAGGGTAGGTCTACTTTCAATTGGGAGGTGGCTGTCCCTGACCACTGACCCCACCTTGCGGTAACCCGATGACTTTTTTTTTTTTTAAAGATCTGTTTGATTTCTTCTAAAAGTGAATTAAAAAAAACACATTCATTATACATTTTATTTGTCATGTCATGTCACTACCAACAGTGTAAGTTTAGTTCAGGCTTAGTTTCGCTGCTTTTAGCTACATCCCCTCCCCCAACCGCAAAACAATCAGGGGGATGAGAGAGAGAGAGAGAGACGGGGAGAGAGAGAGGGAGAGAGGGGGAGAGAGAGAGGGAGAGAGGGGGAGAGGGGGAGAGAGAAAGAGAGAGGGAGAGGGAGAAGGAGAGAGGGGGAGGGAGAGAGAGAGGGAGAAGGAGAGAGGGGGAGAGAGAGAGAGAGGGAGAGAGGGAGAGAGGGGGAGAGAGAGAGACGGGGAGAGAGAGAGGGAGAGAGGGGGAGAAGGAGTGGGAGGGAGAAGGAGAGGGAAGGAGGGAGACAGAGGAGAGAGGGAGAAGGAGAGGGACAACGAGAGGTAGGATGAGAGGGGGAGAGAGAGGGAGAAGGAGAGTGAGCGAAGGAGAGGGGGAGAGAGAGGGAAAGAGAGAGGGAAGGAGAGGGGGAAGGAGAGGGGAGAGAGAGAGGGAAGGACACTTTTTAACTTTTTAAAACAATTTATTTAAAACATCATTTCAAAACCATTGAAAATAAACACTGAAAAAAATCAGTCCCTATCACTAGTTGAAAACAAGCCCCCCGAAATCATTAAAGGTAACTACCCCCTCCCTTACACACCGTTTCTCCATGAACAGAGCCACAATCTCTGTTTTCTGGTAGAGCATGTATTACACCACTATAATTGTTTCCACCAGGGACTTAAACATGGATATTATGTCTATATTCTGGCCTTCATTTTTAGCTTCATGGCATTTAAGGATGTTCAACTTGGCCTGCCCTAACGCTCACGCCCATCCGGCATGTACCCACAACTAAACACAAACACAGTTTTTGTACATAAAAGTTATTATACATAAACCCTAGCTTCATTAATACCCTTCCCTCAGCTTCATTAATAACCGTCCCTTTTTATTTTACAATGCAGCAACCTCCACTGAAGGTGGACCTGACCTTTTGACCTTTTGGGCAATGGATACATACAATAGCCTCCATGAGGGAGACAGCCCATCAGGTACTGAAAGAGAGAGAGAGAGAGAGAGAGAGAGAAAGAGAGAGATGGAGAGAGAGAGGGAGAGAGAGAGAGAGATGGAGAGAGAGAGGGAGAGAAAAAGAAAGAGAGAGAGGGAGAGAGAAAGAAAGAGAGAGAGAGAGAGAAAGGGAGAGAGAGAGCCCTATTTCCCTCCTTTATCTATCACGCTACACACAATTACCCATGAAACAATGCTGGATGAGTCACTTTGGTCTGCAATATAAACAAACAAACGAAAACAATTTCCATTACAACCTGACACAGTGGTGTGAACTGGAGTGTGAGACTCACTCTGACTATAGAACTAATATGGCCGGTTCTGTCCGGACCTGGAACATTTTCTGTTCTGGCTCCAAATTTGCCAACATGGCTCCATGTGTATAGAAAGGAAAGGCACGGAGCCATGGTGTCCATGTTTGCTACAGTCATTGGTGTGGCTCCCCTCTAGACCCTGGTGTTCCTGTACACATTAAGGCTTAATATGCTTAGTGCTTAATAATATTTTTCCATCCAAGCAGAGGTGTTTGAAGAGGACTATGTGACTCTTCTGCAGATGCCTGCAAGATCAGGAGGTCATGTGACCTTGCACAGGAATACTGGGGAGTTATCAGAAACCCTATACCCAGGATAGAGGGGCTCAGTGAATGTGGAGTGGAACGTGTGCAGGTGGGTGAGTGTGTCAGAGGAGACGCTGTAGAAGGACAGAGTGCCTGCCGGCCAGTCCAGGTACACTCCTACTCTTCTGGAGCGGGGGGCAGGTATGTCAGTCATGTTCTTATTGTGCCAGGCAAAGTATCTGTCACCACTGCAATCCACACTCCAGGATTTGTCATTATATCCAAACCCGCAGTCATCACTCCTCTCCTCTTTCCTCTGGGTGCTTTTGTATGCCACTGCTATCACAGCACCAGCACCACTCCACTCAGACTCCCAGTAGCAGCGTCCAGACAGACCCTCCCTACACAGCACCTGATTCCTGTAGTCAAATCTCTCTGGGTGGTTAGGATACGGCTGCTGCTTCTCACTCACACATGTCACCTTTCTGTTCCCCTCAGAGAGAGAGAGAGATGTGTGTGTGTGTTTGGGTCCAGTGTGAGCTCACAGGCATCTGCAGACGAGAGAAGAGAGAACATCCTCATCAGAATATGGGGTAGAAAAGGGACTGTTCACTGTACCCATCCACACACAGACACACATACACACACACACACACACACACACACACACACACTCATGTTATGAATGTCTCAGTCTTCACATACGACGAAACAAAAAATCACAGTTCAAAATTTAAAGTGCACAGAACCTCAAAGCAAAATTAAGCACAATTTATGCTGTTTGTGACGGTCGTGGTGCGACCGCACATGAACTGCACACTTCTGCCCCATATCTGCAACCACTAGCGCACCCAACAGACATGATTTGCACACACACGCACACACAAACACTCATACCACTGATTACAATTGGATCCTACCTCATTGAAACCGCTAATTGCCCAGACTGGCAGGGGGGACACCAAAAATGGTCTGGGCCAGACCACTTGGATAAGGTGTTTTTTAACAAACCTTTTGAGAAATAATTTATTTATGTCATAGTTATTTCTTTGTTTGATGATCGTGACAAAATACTATGTTTGTGTCTACCCCGGTCTGTGGTAATGGTGCTGGCCGCCAGGTATATATGTTCATTGTTCTGTCTAGTTCAGTTAGTCTAGTCAGGTATATATGTTCATTGTTCTGTCTAGTTCAGTTAGTCTTGTCAGGTATATATGTTCATTGTTCTGTCTAGTTCAGTTAGTCTAGTCAGGTATATATGTTCATTGTTCTGTCTAGTTCAGTTAGTCTAGTCAGGTATATATGTTCATTGTTCTGTCTAGTTCAGTTAGTCTAGTCAGGTATATATGTTCATTGTTCTGTCTAGTTCAGTTAGTCTAGTCAGGTATATATGTTCATTGTTCTGTCTAGTTCAGTTAGTCTAGTCAGGTATATATGTTCATTGTTCTGTCTAGTTCAGTTAGTCTAGTCAGGTATGTGTGTTCATTGTTCTGTCTAGTTCAGTTAGTCTAGTCAGGTATATATGTTCATTGTTCTGTCTAGTTCAGTTAGTCTAGTCAGGTATATATGTTCATTGTTCTGTCTAGTTCAGTTAGTCTAGTCAGGTATGTGTGTTCATTGTTCTGTCTAGTTCAGTTAGTCTAGTCAGGTATATATGTTCATTGTTCTGTCTAGTTCAGTTAGTCTAGTCAGGTATATATGTTCATTGTTCTGTCTAGTTCAGTTAGTCTAGTCAGGTATGTGTGCCGCTGTATACTGTTTTACTGCTGATTGTTGTCCTCTGCTCTTATAGAGGCTTAGCAGGCTGTTTATTGATTTGACTGCTGAATGTTGTCCTCTGCAGATAGAGGCTTGGCAGGTGATATGCCTGGAGACTGTTGCTGTTTGTCCTCTTATAATTGAGAGGCTTAGCAGTTCTCCAGGATATTTAAAAGATATTAAAACTTATATTTGAACCCTTACTCTGTCTCTGAGCTTTTTGGGCCAAACCCACATTTTTGATGGCAACCGAGGCTCGGCCCGTCACACTGAGGACGCCTAAACAATGCAACATCAAGTACTCTTTTTTTTGTATCCAGTAAGTAACGAATACATATAATAATGTAATCGTAAAGTGCACAGTCCTTCACTGGAAACACAACACACCTTCAGTAACAGTATACAGAACTTAAGCCTATGTAAACACTGAATCCAAATTCAAAAGGTGTCAATACATTTATGTTTGTTTTAAATGATACAAAACTATTTCATTTAGTTGGGTAAATAAGTGAAATCCTGAAATCTTAACATGAAACAGATACCTATGGATCAACTAAATTAAAGTATACAAAAAAGTCAGTTCAAAAAGTAAAGTGCAAAATAGTTCCCTTCCGCTTTCGTGTAGAATGCCAGGGATCGCAACATCACGATATCCTGGGGGGTCTGATAAGTAATCTCTTGTGTGTATTTCTCTCTCTCTCTCTCTCTCTCTCTCATTGTCCCTCTCTCTCTCTCTTTCTGTCTGTGTGTGTTCGTTTATGTGAGTGAATGGGTGACTGAGTGAGTGTGTGTGTGTGAGTTAGTGCGCATTTGTTAGTGTGTGTTTATTCAGGGCGTCGTGAGTTTTGGAGCAATGTATGGTGTGTGTGTGTGTGTGTGTGTGTGTGTGTGTGTGACTGCATGACAAATGCACTTGTGTGTTTTTGTGTGTGGGTCCTAAGAAATAGTTATGTGTTGATCATCCTGATTATGGGTGTGTGTGTGTGTCTGTGTGTGAGGGAGTGTCCTTGTGTATGCATTTGTTTCATATCATGCCGTGGAGTGGAGTGTGTGTGTGTCAGAGAGAGATAATGTGTGTCAGGAAGGCAGGACCAAGTATATGTGAAAATGTCTTCATTCACACACACACAAACAAACAAAAAAACACTGCCAGGCTTGGTTCAGTAAGTATCAGATATACATTCTGTTTAGATTTCATTGTCCTGATGACATGTCATGATAATCTTATGGCAGTAAGCTGGCTGCAATCCTCAGGGCCAGACACTGCAGTTGCTCAGCACCAGCTGTATGAGCTGGGAGTCGACTTGATCACATTCAGGTTCATGTTTTAGAATTATCACAAGTCAAACACAACCTCTTTCTCTTTTTCAAATAACACACACACACACACACACACACATACACACACACACACACCTCAATGTTTTCATGTGTTCATATACAATCATGCGTATGTTTTTTTTCAGGAAAATATTCATAAAATCACTCACATTTTCTCGGTCCTGGTTTAATCCTGAACTCTCCTCCATGGTCATACCTCAAGAAAGAAGGGGAGAAGAAAATGCAGTTGAGGTGCAAAACCGTGAGTTCAGCATGTGAACTGATTTGTTATCAGTGTATCATTTTAATCAGGCAAATCTATATAGGTTTTGTAGATCAATAAGGAAAAAAGTAAGCATGCAATACAAAAACAGTAATAATAATATTATTATTATTATTATTATTATTATTACTATTATTATTATTATATAGCTGAGAGAGACACGCTGGACCCCCTTCAGTTTCCCTATCAACAAATCAGTTCAACCAAGGATTTCCACAGCAAACTAAGACTGCCTATGTTCTGAGTTTCACAGAACACGAATAAATGACTGTAATGATTGTAGGTTAGAAAAATTACTGACTGAAACTTATAGTACTCCTCGCGATCTGTATTTACACTCATGGTGCCTATTTTCCGAAATTTTTTCTTCTTTACTCATCTAATGTTTTCTGTCAGTCTAACTTTGTTTTAGGCGTTATTAAATGTTAATAACTCTAGCCTACTCAACACTTGCATCACTTGCTCGAAGACACCTTCAACACCCCCCCACACACACACAATCACACACCCAGCATGCAACACTACTGATACCACTGATGTTCACACCCCATCGTATGTACTGTACTGTTCATTTCTACAATATAGTTCATGGGCGGCTTGTCCATAAGGCCGATTGGGGCGACGCACTGCCTACGGGAAAAGGAGTTTTCTTTTCTGTTGGATTCTACCACTAGACCGTCTGATCTGCCTCTGAATGTCATTGTCGAATCAGCCAACAGTCACTCAGGCAACAGTCAGGCAAACGTGGTGCTTCAAATGACCCCGCCCCTTTTTGGGGAAACTGGAAATCGCCCCAGATCTCTCTCATTGACTCTCATGTTAAATCCATTTTTAACATTCAGTGCAACAACTCGATTCGCTCTTTGAAAGTCGGCGTACTAATGAAGATAAATTTACAACAAAACATTTAGGACTTCCTAGACCAAATGTATCCATTCAACAGGTTTCTACAAAGGGGGGGGGGGGGGGTCCTACATCCAAGAATTGCAACGAAAGAAAATCGTGGCTAGCAGGCTCTGAAGTGGCTAACCTGGTCTGTATTCCTATATACCACTGTCACTTTTCATAGGTTTTACAGTGTGAATGTTCGCTTCTTGCACTAACACTGAGTTATTTTCTATGTGATGACTTATTTAGCTTTTGTAAGCCACTACTTTCAAGACCAGTCAATAAATATGGCTGGTTTTGACTTATATGTTGCCCCCTTCTTTATGTTGTTACTGGACATATCATGTGTCCTGTTAAGCTATGTTACATCATACAACTTTTGAGACATGTGGATAATGAAAAAGTGGGATATTTTAAGGTGGAGCCACATCATGTTTGCTTATGAAGGCTCCTGGATGCAACTTTCTTTCATAGCTTTCCACCTGTAACTAGCTACTCTAGCTATGTAGGTAGAGGGGAAATATTTCTGTTGTGTGCTGCCATCTAGTGGACAAAAAGGTATTGCTGTATGAGTTAATCAGCTAACAACAAATTGATACAAGTGTCTTGCTTAATGTAACTACTGAATGGGTCGCCTTCATCATTATCAAAAATATGTCCCCTTGATCATTTTTTCAGGAGCCGCCACTGGTTCATACTAATTATACCGTCTGATTCCAGTTTCTTTATTGTGTGGTCTTTCTCTGCTGACATTCATTCCTTAAGGCTCTGTAGTTATACATATAACCTTCTGATACTAGCCCAGAGTTAAGCATATTCATCTAGCAAACTATACCTACCTTGGAGTGTTACAATAGCCAGTATCATTTTATTCCATGTGTCCATCCAGTCAAATTGGTGAATCCAAATGTTATTTAAAAAACCATATATGATGTCATTTCTTTGTAATCATCCAAAATAATGTTAAGTGTATGGGTATTTTTCCAAATAGGCGACCGACTGGTCAAAACGTGCGATGCATTGAGTGGGCAACGCGCCGTGTATTAAGTGGGCCGGTCTGACAGTAACTCCCGGGCCACTTTTTTCCCCCAGTCCGCCCCTGCCTCAATGTCAGCAAAACTAAACAGATGATTGTGAATCTGAAGAGAAGCAACAGAGGACATCAGCACCAATATCACCAGTTACTTCACATAGACGGGTCTGCACTGGTGAAGGTGGGCACCATTAAATTCCTAGGAGTTCAGTGAGGACCTCACATGGTCATACAGCAAAGACCAGCTAATCAAGAAAGACCAGGAGCAGCTGTACTTCCTTAGGAAATTGAGGAGGCCACCCAGTATCCTTACAAACTTTTACAGGTGCACTATTGAGAGTATGCTAACACACAGGCTGACAGTGTGGTATGACAACAGCACTGCTCAGGACCACCAGAGATTTATCAAGACAGCCGCGAAGGAGCTCCACTCCCAACCCTGTAGCTCACTTACTACCAGAGAGTCTGCAGGCAGGCCTGAGGCATAGTAAAGGACCCCACCCATCCCATGCTGTTTTGTCTTTGTGTGTGTTTCTGCTTGCTTTGTGCTTGATTGCTGTTGTCTGCATTCCCACATTGATTGCCCTGGCTGCAGCATGTTGTGACTGAGAGAAGATAAGGGAAATAGAAGTGACTGGTGATACTAGCTGAACATGTGCACCCATGACTTCTTGGAATTTATGAAGAGGAGAAACATGTACATCCATGTAGAAATAGAAAGATGAGGAGATGCACCTCCCAAAGTGTTCCAGACTAAGGCTACATCCACAATAATAAGTTTTAGTTTTAAACAGTTAAAATGTTTACATCTGGCGTCCATACTACTCCGAAGTTAGTTTTAAAACTCTGGGGTTGCGCTTTAGTCTGGATGGGCAGAAACTGAGACTTTTGGAAACGATGATGCAGACACCTACATTCACTTCCTGATTGGGTCCTATTAGTCACAACTAGTGCGTTACGCAAACCCATTTTAACGCTGTTAATTTAAAAAAAAATTTAGATTAACATTCTTTTTGGCCTCGCAAACTGTGTAGTAGGCTAACGTTACGGTTTGAGTGAATGGTGAGCGCGATACGGCGAAATGGATGATAAAAAGCTTCTGAATGGAAAGTTTACTCTTAAAAGTTGTGTTGTGCATAAGAAGCCAGCTTCACTGTTGTCTGAAAATGTCAACAGGCAGCTGGCTGAAAGCAAAGAAGTAGTAGGCTTACCTTTTATTGGTAACCTAACTGTTACGGTTCATTGTTTCTGAAATAAGAGGCCTGACTGCTATGTTAAGCCATGATTTAACTGCACTATAGGCTGAGTCCTTGTTTACCTGAAATGTGCACTTTATACTTTTATTTTGTACCGCCCTGTTTGGCAATTTTGGTTTTCAATAAAATAAAACATTTGCATAAAGCAAGCCAATCCACTTTTCCATGTTGATAAGGGCATTCAAATAAAAATAAAATGATGGAAAAAATAAATAAACGAAGGGACATTTAGAATAGATCAAAATTTGCGATTAATCGCGATTCATTTTGAGTTAACTATGACATAAATGCGATTAATCGCGATTAAATATTTTAATCGTTTGACAGCACACAAGTCACAGTCACAACACATCCTTCCATGATTCGTCACAGTCATATCATGTGACCCTTTTCCGGAGGACAAAAACTGCTGACCTTGTTGTCTTTCCTAGCAGCTGTTGTGCAGTTACTGTACAATCTCCCTCCCAACCCATTGAGCCTTGGTTTCCTCAGCAACAGCCTGTGTCACCTACACCAAGAACCACCACTGTGTCCATTCTAGGATGTGGGAGAAAACCTACACATACATGGGGAGAATAGCCAGTCTATTCAGAATATGTCACCTAAAATACAAAATGTTATTTACACCCAGATAAAAACCCAGCACTCACCTGAAAGTCTCTAGTTTACAGTTGGGATCATTCAGTCTGTCTGTGAGCTCTTTGACACCTGAGGACCCTGGGTGATTGTAGCTCAGATCCAGCTGTTTCAGGTAGGATGGGTTTGATTTGAGGGCAGAGGCCAAGAAAGAACAGCCTTTGTGTGTGATTAAACAACCGCTCAGCCTGAAACACAAGATTATCTTCTCAATAAGAGACAACAGAGTCAGACTATACATTTATAAAATATATTGCTTCAGGTAATGTTTTATAACTGACCTCAGTGTCTCCATCTTGCATTGTGGATCTCTTAGTCCCACACAGAGCACTTCCACTCCTTCATCCTGCAGGTCATTGTCACGCATTTCCAATTCTCTCAGATGGGAAGATGTCCTTTGCAGCACTGATGCCATTATTTCACAACTTGTTTTGGAGAGTTGGCACTTATTCAGACTGTTTAAAAAATACAGTTGATGTACACATTGTTATTTATTAAGATAACTGCAGTGCATGGTTGATTTATCTGCTTATTGTGCTGTGCGTTGTTGCATAATTTGTTCCACTGTCCTGTCCCGAGAGTGTGTGTGAGAGAGGATGAGTGCAAATTGTCTGGTGTCATATTGTGCATCTCTTTGATCCTCCCTCTCATTGTGACAGGTGTCTTGGATACCTGTTCAATTAAAATGTTCTTCACTTAGATTGGGATCAGAGATACAGACGTCAGGGGTATTTAAACATGGCCAAACTATCACAGCGTTGGACTCCTTCTTCCCATTACAGACCCATGCCACACTGCTGAACTAGTTGCTGTTGTAATCATAGTCACACTGTTGAACTCATTGCTGTTGTATCTCTAATTGTATCTCTCTTACTTCATTGTTGGCCTTCTAGTTGGCTGCAGGCCTGTAAGTTGAAAAGCTTTAAGAGCTGAAAAGCTCATTTTTTTATTATAGTTTTTGGAGTTTGTAAGGACGTTGGGTGCCATTTTGAGAAGGTGAAATTTCTCCTGTCTCACCGCGTCACACAGGAATTATGTTGGACTCTGACTCCTGTAGGAGCGGGAGAGAGACTTGGACTCCCCTGCATCAGTGGTTGGGTCATATTTGGCTGATTGGACCAATTTAGCCCAAGTGGCAGCCCTATTTAAAAGGTGACTCATTCCTTGTTTGGGAGAGGCGTGAGAAAGGCGTGAGAGAGAAGGAGCGAGAAAGAAGGAGCGCTTACCTGCTATGAGGTTACGTGAACACTGTATTTAGACACGTGAATACAGTTCGTGCCTAGAATTGTGCATAGAGTTGTGCCTAGTATTTGCCTGGTGTTTGCCCAGTGAGCCTAGTTCTTGTGAGGACTGAGTACTTGTTGTGTTTGGATGTTTGTTTATTTTGTGTACATTTTTGGGGGTTAATGTAGAAATTCCCGATGTAAAATAAATAAGAATATGTTTTTGTATAAGGACACAACCATCTCCTGCAACATTTCTTCCTGACTTCACCATTGACTCCAGTCGCCCACTTCCCAAAATGTGGAGAGGCTGCCTTGGTCCCTCGCATCCTTGTTTAAATCTGTTTGTCATTAGAGAGGGAGTTTGGAAATATCGGTTCTTTTATTCATATTTATTTTGCAATCAGATTAGGTATTTGTGTATTCTCAGTTAGCTGTGCAGTTTTGTTTATTTTGGTCTTGCCCCCTCCTGAAATTACTGTGCCACCCTAATCTTGTGTATTATAGAGTTTTCACAAAAATTGTCTTATTATTGGACATCTATACATCCTTTCTCAAAACTCTTCTATCCCCTCTCTTTTGGCCCTATATGATCATCATGTTGTGTTTGTATCTAAAGTATCAACAACGGTTGACAAAATATAATTGATCCATTACGCTGACCTGTGCACAGGAGCTCATGCTCAATTCTATGTTCAGACCTTTTTTGTAATCCGTTAGACATAATGTAGCTGAGAATTTTGAAACACACACGCACCATTTCTGAGGAATTGCTATTGAATTTCACCTATTGAGCCTTTCTTATATGCCTAATATCTGACCTCAGTGTCTCCATCTTGCAGTGTGGATCTCTTAGTCCCACACAGAGCAGCTCCATTCCTACATCCTGCAGGTCATTGTTACTCATGTCCAGTTCTCTGAGATGGGAAGGTGTCCCTTGCAGCACTGATGCCATCATTTCACAGCTTGTTTTAGAGAGTAGGCACCAATTTAGCCTGTTTAAAAAAATAGTATGCATGTAATATTATATATATGTACACATTTGATACTATTCAGCATTTTAATTCCTACATTTACACACCTTTTCACATTACTCTTCTATTTCCTCTCTTTTGACCCTATATGACCATCATTTTGTATTTGTATCTAAAGTATAAACACTGGTTTACAAAAATGTTCATGAGCCAGCACATTGACCTGTGGACAGGAGCTCATGGTCAAGGGTTCAGAATTGTTCTATAATCTGTAAGATATAATGTAGACATGAAATTTGTATCCCTTCCCTTTATAAACTGCAGACACTCTCATACAGATGAATACAGCAGGACACATCTGTACATAAATACAGCAGATGCCGTGTTCTCTGTATCTCTGTCTTTAGCTTGTTCTCCGTGTTTCAAATAAAAACAAACACACACACGCAACATTTCTGAGGAATTGCTATTGAATTTCACCTATTGAGCCTTTCTTATATGCCTCATAACTGACCTCAGTGTCTGCAGCTTGCACTGTGGAAATCTCAGTGCCACAGAGAGCAGCTCCATTCCTTCATCATGCAAGTCATTGTCACTGATGTCCAGTTCTCTTAGATGGGAAGATGTCCCTTGCAGCACTGATGCCCACAGCTTACAGCTTGCTTTGGAGAGGTGACACCGATTTAGCCTGTTTAAAAAAATATGATGTAAGTATGTAATTATATATATGTACACATTTGATTCTATACAGCATTTCTGTTCCTACATTCATACATGTTTACACATAACTCTTCCATGTCCTCTCTTTATGGCCCTATATGATAATTAGAAAAGGTCTGAACAGAGATAACATTTTGATCCTTCCCTTCATAAAGTACACATGCGCTCATACAAATGACTGTAATAACAGAGGACACATCTGTACATAAAGACAGCTGATGAGCACGAGAAAGCAGGAAAAACAGACAGGCACTACATTTATGAAGAATTGCGATTGAAATTCAGCTGTTGGGCCTTTCTTATATACTGTATAGGGAGATTGTGTGACACTGGAGAGTTTTTGCTGCCACTTTGAAACGCTCGTGGTTGTTAGAGCTGCTACCGATACAAATAGCCAGCAAGAGCAGGGACTGAAAATGTGAGTGCATCTCAGATAGTGTGATTGGGATAGGAACCCCACACTTACTTCTTCAAAACTCGTCCTGATATAGGCCTATTGATTAATCTCTCCTTCTAATGAGAAACTAGCAAGTCTCCCATTTCTTTACATTACATTTACATTTAGTCATTTAGCAGACGCTTTTATCCAAAGCGAATTACATATGTGCGACTTACAATGTATACACATTTTACATTTACACTGATGGCACACTGCACATCAGGAGCAATTAGGGGTTCAGTGTCTTGCTCAAGGACGCTTCGACAGGGAATCGAACTAGCAACCTTCTGATTACTAAACGACTTCTCTACCTCCTGTACCACTGTCGCCCCCATTTCTGTGATGCAGACGTCCCAAGCACCACTGGATGGGTACCTGAGGGAGGGTCTGTTCTCTCCACAGGGGAGGCCCCTTTCAAACAATTCCTTACACATTTTATATTTCCTTTGCCAGTGACTGTCACTGTCATTAATGTGAGTGGTGCATTTTGTCAGGGAGCTCTGTCGAGCTGCATGAAGCATTTTTAAGTGTTTCATTTATTGATTTGTTTTACATTTGCGGTAGTTTTTAATGGGCTGCGTCGGCTAGCCTATCTATTGAGTGTGGTAACTTTTAAAGATGCTGAGTGGTGTATTCCGATCCAGCTAATTGGTCCCTTGCTCTACATCCTAAAGACAGAGGAGTCTTGCTAATGAAATGAATGAAGTGAATATTTAGCACCATTTTGTTCTGTGTACTTGCAACCTCTGGTTTGATTGAAAGAGATGGCAGCGAACATTGTGATCAGTGGTAGCCTCACGAAGGTTTATTACATGCCAGATAACTGACCTCAGGGTCTCTAGTTTGCATCTTGGATCTCCTAGTCCCACACAGAGCAGCTCCATTCCTTCATCCTGCAGGTCATTGTCACTAATGTCCAGATCTGTCAGATGGGAAGGTGTCCCTTGCAGCACTGATGCCATCATTTTACAGCTTCCTTTAGAGAGTCGACACTGATTTAGCCTGTTTAGAAATGAAGATTAAACATTGTATTGTTGAGGTATCTCAGTTGCATATACAATTATAACACTTTCATTCATTTTCATACACACTTAAACATACTCTGTGCTTATAAAACAAGCATCTATCTCAGCCAGTATGTCAGCACACATTTCCAAGATGGACCCACCCAAAACTGTACTCACCAAACTCTCCTCGAGACTTTCACTACAGGAAGCAGTCTTCGGAGACCTTCCTCTGATCTCAGGTATTTCTTCAGATCAAACTCAATCATGTCTTTAGCTGACATCAGCAGCAAATAAGCCAAAGCTGAACACTGGGCTGGAGTCAGGTTCTTCTCCTCATCTGCTGAGTTTATGTACCTGGGTAACATTTTAAACACAATATTAATAATCTGACTGACACTTAAAAAGCCTCTTATTAATAGCCTCTGATTTAAAAAGACAATGCATCTCTCTACTTCCAAAATAAAGTTCAGAACAATAGAGCAATACAAATGACAATAATCAGCAGTCATTTCTCTGTATGTGAATAGCATCAATATCGACAAACATCAATTTCCATTCTGATGATTGTTGTGGACACTTAGATAATGAATTTGACACAAGTTGAGGACTATTCCTTTATCTGGGGAACATAATTGCACAGACTGATTCCAATGCATTTATAATACTTTCCTTGTAACACAAACAGTTACAGTACATGTAGGGAATCCAATATGTTTAAAACAGGGACCCCCCCCCCCCAATAACTGAGCCCTGCTAAAGACTTTGATTTGTATGTACTCTTTCAGAATCAAATGTATAACGCCATGCTCTATTAATTGTGCTATTTACCAATTCCTTTGAATCTGAAATGGCCTGTATTATTTACCTGTTGATCTCCTCATCCAGTGAGTTGTCCCCTAACTCATTCAAACAGTGGAAGAGGTTGATAATCCGTTCGGGTGAGATATCTTCCCTGATTGTTTTCTTTTTGATGTATTGAACTGTTTTCTTGATGCTCACACCTCTGACATCTAACTGTGGCAGCACCACATCCAGGGGGGACAGGATTTCTGGCTCCAACATTGGAGCAAGGCCGACGAGAAAACGGACAAAAAGATCCAAATGTCCATTCGGGCTCTGCAAGGCCTTATCCACTGCCATCTTGTAAAGGTCAAACCTTGAGTGTGAGAACAGCCAGCCGATCTTCTCCCTCCATGTCCGCGAAAGGCAATTTCCCCCATGAGTTGCATTTTCGTTAAGAACATAAAGAGCTGCCAAGAATTCCTGTACACTGAGGTGCACAAAGCTGAACATGTTCTCTCCAGTTGTAGCACTCTCCACGTTGAAGATCTGTGTACAAACTCCAGCCTGCAGTGTTCCACAATTTACATCAATGTCACACTTCTTCAAGTCCTTCTCATAGAAGATCTGGGTGCCTTTCTCCACATGTTTGAATGCCAGTTTCCCAAGTTTAACAAGGATCTGTCCTTTTTCCTCTGCACTCATCTTCTTGTCCTCTGAGTATTTGTCATCCATTCTTTTTATCTGAGAGACACTATACAATGTGTACAATTCTGTCAAAGTTTTGGCTGATTCTTCTTTGCTCTGATCTTCCAGTATTTTGTCCACCAAATTGGCTAGAATGCGGCAGAAAACTGGCATGTGACACATGATGTGGAGGCTTCTATTCTTGTTGATATGATCAACGAGTCTCTTAGCCTTCTCTGGATTCTTTATGTTGTTCTGAAAGAACTCATCTTTCTGGAGGTCATTGAATCCTTGAACCTCTGTCACCAAGTTGAAGCATTCTTTTGGGATCAGACTGGCTGCTGCTGGTCTGGTTGTAACCCAGAGGAGTGCAGAGGGCACTATCATACCTTTAATGAGACTTGTTATGAGCATGTCTACTGATGACTTTGCTTCCAGCGTACAAATAAATTTGCCAAAGTCCAGCTCGAGTCTACTTTCATCCAAACCGTCAAGGACAAAAAGAATTTTGCATTCACTTAAGCCAAGGATGTATTCCAAATCTTTCCGATAAGGGTAGAATGACTCAAGAACATCAAGAAGGTTGCAGTATTCACCTTTCTTCTGGTTTAACTCCCGGAATGGAAGAACAAAAACAAAGTCTATATCTTGATTTGCTTTTTTCTCAACCCAGTCCATCACAAATTTCTGCACTGCAACAGATTTCCCCACGCCAGCAATTCCCAAAGTCAAAACATTTGTGACAGAGTTGTCTGTGAACATGTTTGCCAATTTGACTTGCTTATCTTGAGATCTTGGTTCTCTCCCAGTCTGTCTCATGTCAATTGCAGAAACTTCATGTGTATTGTTGACTCCACCTGTGCGGCCCTCTACAATGTAAAGATCAGTGTAGATATCTTGTACACTGCAACCTCCGGAGTCTTGATGTACGACAGAAAACCTTTTTTCCAAGTGTTTCTGAAGCTTCTGTTTTAGTGACGCCTTCTTTGAGAGAATAGTGTGTGCTGCATCACATTCTTAAAAAAAGAACAAAAGTGAGATGTAATATGGTGAAACAACAAACTATTTTATGTTTAACAAGGTTTAGCGTGGTTGTATATATTCTATATGACATCTTTATCCTGAGGTATGGTTTTCAATAAGAGAAGGAGAAGGCAGAGAGAGAGAAATCACTACAGAAGCACAGTATGTACTTATAAAGATAATTTTTCTATTTAGTTAAATATCTACCTTTGCCTAGTTTTCTCTCTAAGTCAGTGGCCAGCTGGTTCTTGCCCATAGTCCTTAAGATGGTCAACATTTCCTTGGGAGAGATTTCCACAGAGTACTTTTGAACCATTTGTTTCACAATTTCATCAGTGACAGCTTCCTTCAACTTCTGCCATGGTATATTAGATCTTCCCTTGAGAATAATCTTGAACCTCAAGAGCTCGGCTTTGGACAGATCATCCAGTTCTCTCAGCATCAGTTGGGGGATTGAAGACATTCTGCCTATTGCACAAATACACATCACAGTCAGGACATTGTAAAATAATTTTGCTATACATTTTCATCTTAACTGGTTTATAGCATACTGTATATTTGTAAACATATTTATAAATATATTTCAAAAACGTGTGAAATCATGTCAAGTATTTTTTTTCAAAAGCCGTAGAAATGACCTAGGGCCTCATTTATAAAATGTTGCATAGAAGCCATCTTTCATTTGATCTAAGAACTTTTCTGAAATGATAGTACGCACTAAAAAACATGTGTACCCCAATCCTTCAGTTATAAATCACAAATGATCGTGGAATTGTGGGCAACTGAATCTCCGCCCTCAAAACGCCCCTACTTAATTTAATTAGCATATAAATTGAGCGCATTCTCAAGGCACAATCTCTCTGTGACAATGGCAAGCAAGAAAGAAACACCTAAAAAGAAGAATTATAGTGAGGCCGGAATCGACGGCCTGCTGATGGAAGTGCACATGCGGGGCCAAAGCATTGTTCGGAAACCTGTCTGGTGGTGTAATTGCAAAAGCAAAGTATGCGACATGGTAGTAGACACGTCTTCGATGCACCAGCAGCCGCACCTGCGGCACGAGCAGCACCAGAAGCCGCATCTGCGGCAGCAGCACCTGCTGCACCAGCATCGGGCCTCGCCTGCCATCACCAGCTTCCTCTTCGGCCGGTCTTGCATCAGGGTGTCACCGGCCTTCACCAGCTTCCTCTTCTACCCATCATGGTAAGGTATTATCCGAGGTCGTCCTACAGACAGTTGGTGAATCAGCTCCCGTCTATTCAGCGCAGTGATGGGCGTGTTCCAGCCAGCTGGGATGGGAGGGTGGTCTTGGTCCATGTGCATTTTGTCTTCTCCTAGCTCTATGCCATGGCTAGGACGATCTGGCAAACCTTTTCGGGGTCATATTGCAGTCTCCCTCCTGATGCATCCAAACATTGCCACCTTCCCTTTAGCATGCATATATGCTGCACTCAACTACCGACCGCGCACGGGCATGTGCTGTATTGAAGTGGGCTTCCTCGGCTGTCTGAGTGTGCGCAATCGGGATGAGAAGCCATTGGGAACCCTGTTTTACGCAGGAAATCCTCTTTCACATTTCGCTGTTCCTGGGAACTGTATGGAAATCTAATAAATTGCGGACATAGACGGATAATACAGCTGAATATCGGGCTGATGACTGGTATATACCGGACGTCTCCAATTACTTGTTGGAACGTTACTGTTACAAGAACAGACAAAACCTGGACCTGAACGTGTATGGCCTGGTTGCATCTGGTGCTTCTCTGTAGATGAGGGCCCATTTGGGCACAAAGCTTTAACAGAGCTGTTATTGGCAAGCGGTGCTTATCAGCCATACATCATCCTGTGTCAAAAAGTCTGCACGATCACAAAAACACTCTAAGATCAAATCTGTGCGTAAGAACGTTTTATAAATGAGGCCCCTAGAGTGATAAACTGTCATCTTACCAGGCATCATCTTGTTTTCTTGGTCTTCCTCAGGTGAGTGCTTCATATAATCTACAAATGAAGTGGCTGACATAGGGTCATTACCCCCTTCAGGCCTGGTCACTGGCGGTAAGATGATGGTGACGGGGCCATTGATTGTGCAGCCTGTCATGGTTGGGGCGCTCACCATCCCTCCAGAGTGAGCAGTGGCATTCACGTTGACCCCTCCACCCCTTCCAAACAGACCTGGGGAACACTGCTGGCCTCCCACTGAGAGAGAGAGAGAAAGAGAGAAAGACAGACACAGAGAGAGATATAGAGATTGAGACAGACAAGGAGAGAGATACAGAGAGGGAGAGGACAGGGGGGATAGCAAAGATAGAAATATCATTATCATATCATCATATCATTCCCCAGGGTGCTCTGCATTAGTTGGGGGATTGAAGACAATGTTTTGCACATTCTGCCTATTGCACAAACACACATCAGAGTCAGGATATTGTATTTGATATTGTATTGTTGAAACAATTGGTTTATAGCATATATCTCTAAACTTATTGAGTAGTGAGTCATAATCTATCATCTTACCAGGCACCATCTTGTTTTCCCGGTTTTCCCCAGTTGAGTGCTTCATATCATCCACCCTGTGGTGTGGAGTGAGGGAGTGGAATTAAAGAAGTGTTCTTTATTAAAAGCCTTTTTCTTGTCTTGATGTATGCCACATAATGAGAATGTGTCATTTAACAATAAATTATTTGTTAAGAGACACATATTTTCCAGAGATCAATAAACAGATAAATGTTACAGTGAGTGATAGGGCGAGATCAAAGAGGTATGTCTAAAGTGCATGTTTAAAGGTTTCCACCGTTTCAGCCATTCTTAGGTATTCTGGCAGTGTATTCCAAATGCTGGGGGCATAGAAACTGAAAGCTGCTTCTCCATGTCTCTTTGTCCTGGCTTTTGGAACTGTTAGGAATTCAGTGCCAGATGACCTCAGGGATCTACTGGGTGTGTACCTTGAGAGCATGTCTTTCATATCTTCAGGTGCATGACTATGGAGAGATTTATAGACTAGTAAGAGAATCTTGAAATCTATTCTGAAAATAACAGGTAACCAGTGCAGTGATTTTAATGCTGGTGTGATGTGCACCCTCCGTGCATTCTGTATTGTTTGTAGTTGACTAATGGCTTTTTTTGGTAGACCAGACAAAAGCGAGTTACAGTAGTCTAGCCTGCTTGTGATAAAGGCGTGCATCAGTCTTTCAGTGTCAGCCTGAGAGAGAAACAGTTGCACCTTAGCAATGTTTTTTAAGTGATAAAAAGATGTTTTAATTATATTTTTGATATGGGTTTCAAAATTGAGATATCAGGTCAAATATGACACCTAGGTTTCTGGCCTGGTGCTTGGTGTTAAGTGCTAGTGTTTTTAAATGTGCAGATAGTTTCTCTCTTTCGGCTTTTTCACCAATGACTAATATCTCTGTTTTTATCTTGGTTGAGCTGGAGAAAGTTTTGTGACATTCACACATTTCATCAGAAATGCAATTTACCAAGCAATCAATAGAGCTGTAGTAGTTGGGTATTACAGAAATATAGAGCTGGGGGTCATATGCATAGCTATGATAATTGATGTTGTGCCTCCTAATGAGACTACCAAGGGGTAACATGTATAGACTGAAAAGTAAGGTCCCTAAAATGGATCCTTGAGGGTAGGGATACTGTTTTTTTTTGCCACCGATACCGATCACGGATAGTCTATGATCAATATCTGCCGATACACTGCCGATACCGATCAGCGTGCTCACACATTCCGTTGGATCCGTCAATGTTGACAATGTGATGTCAGCCGTTGCCAAACTGAATTACAGTTGGCGGACCCATTTATTTGTACATAAAAGTTGTTTGTTTGACTTTTTTTGGCTTAGATTTACCTTACTTAGCGTTACCGAGAAATAGACACTGTACAATATAAAAATCCTGTTATTGTAACTGAAGAAACCGTCTGAGGGGATTGGCGAGGTGTCTGTGCCAGCTATCTAATGTTACCACGTTAGCAAGGTAACTACACACAAGGTAAACAGCTCGCTAGCAGTGTGATAGGTTGTTGACCTGTCAATCTCACTATAAACGTCTCTGTTCTACACAACCCCATGCGCCATTTCACCAGTAAACAAGTCCTCATGTTGGGTACAGTACTGAAGACGGTGAGGACAAACGAATCCACTTTAAGCTTTGCCTTGACCCAGCTGAGAATATTTGTGATGAGTAAGTTATATTCGTTTGACTAGCTCTTGTAACTAAAGCTGTTGATTAACTTATAGGGAGTAAAACGCAGGTCATATTATGCTAAGATTTCAGAGTTTAGCCTACCTACACAGCGATTTTGAATCATCTAAATTACTTCATGTCGCTAAGGCTATTAAACAGTAAAATACACATCATCCTCAGAGTAGCTTCTCCATGCCCCTTTTGCCTCAATGGACCTCATTCTTGAACGCAGTTAAGTAAAAGTTAGACTTACAAATTTCCAGGGACAATTCTGGCATTCATGGAAGTTTTCTTATATGGGATTCCATCTTAGCTAAGAACAGAACTTAAGAACGCTAAGTAGCAGTTGTAAATCTGCCAGATTGGAGTGCGCCAAAGTTCTTAGGAGGCAGAATTTGTGAGAAATCGTTCGTGATTGTGTTCACATCAATTCTACAGACATCCTCCTCGGATTTAAATAATTATAAACAATAATAATAATAATAATAATAATAATAATAATAAATACGAGAATATTTTTATCATTAACAATGACATGATCTACAAGGCATCGTGATGTCCTAAAATAAATACAAGCACTACAGCAACAATGCAAATGGCAGTTGATAAATAAATAAGCACTTAACTCAATTGTGTGGATATAGCCATTGTGGATTAGAATGGACACATCTACATTCTGCAACAGTACTTCAACCTCTGCACTGGTGAAGTTAGGTCTGCATTTACTGGACCGGTGTTCCCTTTATAATTTGACATTATTTGATCAGTCTCGAGTTGCTTTCGCGTTGCCTGTGGATTCTGTGTCTTTTCTTAGGTCTTCTCCCTGTATACCGTTTGAAAATGTATGTTGCGAGCTCATTAACCCGCAAAACAGCTACATTTTGTCGGACAATGGCTCATTACAACATTTCAAGTTGTTAGGGTCATTGATCGGTTGTCGTGATCGGCGACTAGAAAGCATAATCGGAATTCCCCTATCTCATATTTTTACTGAATATCGGCCGATTCCGATTGCTGGCCGATCGATCGGGCCATCTTTACTTGAGGGACCCCACATGTCATACAAATGTTTTTTGAGCTTTGGTGTCCGAGGGCAACAAAGTATTCCCGCCCAGTTAGTTAGGTCCTAAACCAGTTTAGGACTGGACCAGTGATGCCAACCCAATTATCAAGTCTATCAATAAGAATATCATGATCGACAGTGTCAAAGGCTGCGCTCAGATCGAGAAGGGCCAGGACAGATCGTTTTTTGGAGTCAGCATTAATCCTGAGGACAACTTTGACTAATACCGTTTCTGTGGTATGATGGAAACGAAAACCAAATTGGAAAGTGTCAAATGCACAGTAAGCATCTAGGATCTAGTCAAGACGTGGCACGTCCCGGGGACCTCCGATACGGCAGTAACACCGTCGGCATTCAGCATATACGGCCAGTATAAAATAGGGGGATATGTGACTGAATTAATCCCAAAAGGATTACCATAAACTGTGGCTGTTCTAACACAAACATCCAGTGGGTGACAGTGTTTCATTGGCCAGGAACATTACAAGTGTCATGCAATTCTGTTTTGTTCAATGCAAGATGGGGGTGATAATACTGATAATATTTCACCTTTTTTCTCTATTCATCGGTATTCATCAGTATACACAGAATTTGATAATTGAACTCTTTTGTAACCTGTTCGTCATAGTTTTGCACTGGTAGTATGTTCACAACAATTAAGCACTACAATCTTTAACAAAAAATTGCCTTCAATATAAAATTAAAAAACAAAGATGAAAATTGGCAAGTGTATGGAAATGCTTTAGGGTAATGGAAAGGAATTGTTTTAATTTAAATTAAATTCTATATTACTTTTTGATATATGCTGAGCCACAAAGACTCCATTGGATCACCATCAGATGTTTGAAGCTCAATATGTTTTTTCCTGTAACCTTCAGATTCACTGCCTGTCAGTAGAAATCATTCATATTTGTGCAGCACTGAGTTGGTCTCGGTCTCTGTGAGAAGGTATGATGCCCTTTAAGACACTTTGACTCCCCCACCGTTATAGTTGGTTCCGTGCTCCCCCACGTCAATGGTGGGATTCAATTTAGCCCAAGTGGCTGCCCTATGTCAAGGGTGCCTCAGGCAAGCATAAGGGAGAACTGGCTGAGAGAGACTGGTTGGAGAGAGGCATTCGACAGCCCGGCGAAAGGACTTTGAGAGAAACAAGCGTACTGCTTTCCCTGTTTACCGGTGGGAGGTGAAAGGCAGTACGTGTCTAGATGTGTGGACACTGTTAGCTTTGTTTTGTTCTCTTGTTTTGTATGCCTTGTTCTGTGTGCCTTGTTTTTGTGCTTTGTCTCTGTACCGTGTTTGTGTGCCTTATGTTTAGGGTATGTAGGTATTTTGGTTACGATGGCCAGTGTATGTACTTAGTTCAGGTTAGTCTCTGTGCCTAGGTTTAGGACCTGGCTTGGGCCGAACAGGTGCCTGTGATTGGGCCTTAAGTACGACAAGCAGGTGCCCAGGGTGCAGAGTACTGCAGTACCTGTAAGTACAGCCGGTATGTTTGAGTTGTTTGTTTTATTTCATGGGCACATGTGTTGGGGTAAGTCCCTTTCCCTGTTTACCTAGGGTGCCTCAGGCAAACATGAGAGGAGAGCCTTTGGAGGAGAGACAGGCATGAGAGGCCGAAAAAAAGAAAAAAAAAACACTTCCCTGCTGTGAGGTGAAGGTGTTTGTATCTAGATAAGTGGATACTGTCTTTGTGCCTTGTGTCCGTGCCTAGTTTCTGTGCCTTGTTTTCGTGCCTAGTTTTTGTTCTTAGTTTATGTGATTATTTATTGTGTCGCTAATGGATGTACTTAGCTTCGGGTAAGTCTCTGTGCATAGTTTGAGGCCTAGCTTTGGCCTAGAAGGTGCAGGTAATTGGGCCTAAATCGGCCAACCAGGTGCCCAGGGTGCAGGTTACTTGAGTTCCTGTGAGTACTGTCTGTATGTTTAATTTGTTTGTTCATTGTGTGGGCACATATTTTTGGGTCAATCAAGAGGCCTTGTAAATAAATATATATATTTGTAGAAGAGCTACCATCTCCTGCATCCTTCTTCCCAACTACACCACCCAGTCCAGTCGCCACATCCCAAAATAACGTGGGGTGACCGCCCAGTCTGGCCTAATTCACTATTTCCTCCTCTAATAATAACTACACACTCATGAAGAACTGAAGATGTGTGATTTAGAAGCACTGGTCAAAAAATGGACTTGAACTTTCAGATCACACAATTAGAATAAAACTATGCTGCCCACGCCTGACACATTGAAGTCAGGTTCTTATTTTTCACCGACACACAGCTCATCAGTTTGAACACAGGGACTCATTAGATGGTTGACTAGGTGGCTGGATGCCTTACACACGTTTAAGACTGCTCTACCACTGATTAGTAAGTGCTAGAATTCAAGACTGATATGGAGGAAAGACTCAAGCAAATCTCTCTGATTTGAAACTATGAATGTTAGAGCTCCCCCTACTGTTGAAAAACTGAGACTGATCACTCACAATTTCTCATTGCACTGATAAAGTTTGACCTGGTCAAATATTAAACCAGTCATCATTCAGTGTTCTACGGCAGCCACCTGCCTCTGACCCAGTCTCTCTTAAACATGACTTTAAAATGGCTAATTATGGCGTTCCAAGAATACTGACTAGTGTTACAGGGATTTGTTGACATCTCATGTATTACACAGCACAGGAGTTTTCTGGCTGCTACTCTGAATTTGTCACTAGGTAGAATGCATCTGATTCCACTGAATTGTTGTTGCTGCTTTCCCTTGTGCCTATTTTTGTTGCTTTGTCTACTGCTTTGCCTGTGTGCAGGTGTCGCCTGTCAGCCGGGGGCGGAGCTCGTACGTCTTAAGGCCGGGAGGGCCGTCCAGAAGGGTCTCACTCTACTGCGTGCCGCCACGCTATCCGGGGCCTTCTTCGTTGTCCTATTTTTGTCGTCGAAATTCTCCTCTGTTCTATTTAGCCTTTTTGTTAATAAAATCCCCTAGACACGAGCCCCTTCTGATTTTCTTCATTTGTTGCGTTTCAGACTAGCTGGTTCATAACAACTGTTTTAAGGTTTTTAGGGCCTTGTACTTTCACTAAAGCACTTTGTTGAGGGTCACACCGTGTACCTCCATTTGCATCAGACCACCTCATCCATGTCTATTGCTTTACACAGAGACGGCAAAGACTGGAACTAAGTAATTGAGGAGAAGCTATTGTCAGAGATTGCATCCTATATCCCAGGTTTAGCTGAGTTATGCTTTCATATGTGGTTTAATGTGCTTTGGCTAATCAGTGTGACTTACAGCTGCAGAAGCTTTTCAGTGGACGGCTCAATACCAAGTTTGTGTTTTTCACAACACTTCACACACAGTTGGCTGAACAGCAGTCAATGTAAATATGAGGTCTCACAGTTGATGGTGTATGTCCAAGTGAAAACCAAGAGAATTGTGGAGTGGCTTTGGGAAAACTCTGTGAAAGTCCTGGACTGGCCGAGCCAGAGTCCGGACTTGAACAGAATATAGCATCAGTGCACCGACGTTCCCCATACAACCTGGTTTGAACAATCCTGCCAAGAAGAATGGTAGAAACTTGACACCCACTTTTAAGACTTTCCTAGAAAGGACCTTGTGAAATTGGTGACACATTAGCTAGGTGACTTGCTTTGTAGTCTGTTATTTTTGTCTCTGTTAGCAGAGGGATAGCAACAGACATAGTTTAGACACATAATGGGTCTAAGTCTACACTGAGACGACATACACCTGCATTTTATTGAACAGAATTGAATGCAGGGTCTCTCAAGGAGTTACATAAGTACCACAGGGTTATTTTTGACAATTTTAGTTTGTGTCATGGTGAGAACTCCACTGACTTGACCTGCAGTTTCACAAGTTATATTAAATCCTCTGGGGCAGATTCTCTGAGCTTATCATGATTTTATATGGCATACATTGGCATTGTGGAAACGCTCCAGTGACTGCATCTTATATACAAATTTAATGGAGGTATCAGATGATATTTGGTTGCATATGTTCTGGTTAATCAGTGTGACCCACAGCTGTAGAAGTCTTCCGGAAGTTGGCTCAATGGCAACTGCAGCATTATCTCTCCTGAGGTTCAGGGCAATCACCACTAGAGGGCGCTCCAAGCTCCCTAAACTCACCGGTCTCTCTGGAACTTATTGCCTGAAGGGTCCCTGAGGATCTTGCCTGATCTAACTAAACTACTCATGATCAAGTTTAAAAAGCCTACTGAGAAATGGGTTGGCACAGATACCGTTCATCAAGCAGTCACAAGAGAAGAAAGTGGGTGATCAGACTCCCCTGAGGCTGGTGACTGTCCTGCTTGATTCGAGGCTTAGTAGGTTTTTTGGAGATATTGCATTTGCTTGATTTTGCAATTTCTCCATTTAGTTGGGTCCATTGTGCGCACTGCCTTTTTTAATACGATGGGACACGTCGTGGCTGAGTGGGTGACACCTCTGACACACCCACCAAATGAGAGAAAACGTACCTCAAAGGCCATTGCACACCGTCTTCAGATCAAACATGTCCCTGACAGTGCACCTTTGGACACGGCGCCTTAAAGGAAGTGGAGACCTGGGATTTGTAGTTTTTAAGGCTGTGTAGTTTTAAAAAAAGTGAAAAATAGGTGGAAATTATCAAAAATCCCCAACTAAGCTAACAGGTTAATGCGGAGTGTTTGAGAGAAGCAGGCCTCTTTGTTTTGGCCCTGAACTTTCTGTGTGACCTCTGTCTTACATCTTACATTCAACTCTTTATTCAACTGGTGTGACTATATCTCGCACACGTTTTGTGTTGCTTTTTGTGAATAATTTTACAGTCTAATCAATCACATCTTTCTATCAGTGATGATGTACATGTCTCAGTCAGAGACTCATAAGGGGTAATTACAATTTTCAAGGACCAATAACTCAAAACAGGTAGGATATGCCTGCTAGCATGCCTAACATTTCATGATCACATTTCTGGACCTATTTGATTAGTTAGACTGTGAAAGACTTTACGGCAAGAGCTGAAGATTCCCTTAGGTGTCACTTGAGATTTAGGTGAGCTTTGGGTGGTTTTCATATATCAGACAATAACTCCACATACCAGACCGTACTTCAATCTGACCCCCATTCTCAGTTTGAATAGCACCAGGCCAGAGCCATCAGACATGGTTCCTGGCTTTTGTGTGTTTTGGAGCTAAAGTTTTTAGACTGTTATTGTTGGCTTTTGTCTACAGCCACAACAAGATGGTTGAAGCCATATATTAGCATTTATATGGCCCTACCTGGCTATAGCCACCTCCTGCCTTTGACCTCCAGACACACCCACTCCCTCCCCTACACTTTATGTCTTGTTTCATATGTTAATTATACACTATAAATGTAATAGTAAAATCCTCGCAGAATAAGACATTTCTCGTGGCATGTCACCGTGCTATGCCGAGGTAACTGTGGCTAGCGTCGGAATAAACGTATTCCATCGCCAAGCCATCTTCCACAAGTCACTTACTCTGAACAAGCTAGCTTGAAATCAAGGAACCGGGCCTTGCCGTTTTCATCAGGGAATTTGCTGAAAAACAGCATACTCTTTCATAACCTAAGTTTCACATGAATTAGCAATATTTTAATTGAAACATATCTTAAATCGGTGTTTTGCGTTTTTTTATAACTTTTTTTTTTATAAATAATTACTGTGGACCTATGCAAGATAAATACAGTCCAAATTTTGCCAGTATGCGACCAGCTGATAATTGCGGCCCCAGAACAGCGGTTATAACATGGGGCGCTCTCCAAAAGACGCCTGCTCGTTGGCTTGGACATGGACTTGGAGCAGATGTTGTTAGTTTCAGGCGGGCTGACTTTGTCTTGCCTGTCGGGGGGGTACAGGCAGCTTTTACGCCTTACTGCATGCCTGTAGATGACCTGTGTCTGTGGTTTTGAATATACCACAAGTTTATGAATGTACCTCTCTCACACACACACACACACACTCACACACACATGCACACACACACACACAAACATACACACACAGTTCTCTATGACAATTTGTGGCACAAAGGCAACACGACATCAAACCAGCCGTGCTTAATGTCATGCAACATTCTACCACAAATATTAATCAAGCTAATAAGCTAATAAACTAAACTAACTTCATGTCAGACTTACGTTACCTGACACTGCCATACACACGTACACATACACCGATTTGTCACGCAACATCCTACCCCAAATATTAAGCAAGCTTATCTGAACCCATAGGACCGTTTTAAAAGGCAAATAGTGTAAACACAAACATATTTCATGAATAAACCTGCCATACACATAGACTGTCATGTGCTCTGTAGTTCTCACTAGTGAATGTCAGCAATGAATTTCCGCCTCCATAGAAGAGTGAGGCCCTTATGCACTACATTTTATGGACTCAACATAATTAACCTTTATTGGACATCAAAATTGAGCTTTAGGATTAATTTTGAACAAAATGGAGGACTGATGGATCTACAGTCATGCCAAGAGATGGCACAAATGCCAGTTAAACTTGAACAAGCAGGCAGTGCTTTAGAAATGCATTCACAGGACATAGTCATGGTAACAAATGTCAGTCCCCTTACAATTATTGATTTTTACAAAGCCACACAGGTTATTTGTGTGAGGTCAACATTAAACTACTTTTCAGCAGTGTTTCATATCAACTTTGCTGTACTATATAACATCAATTTTGATCAGCATTAACCTAGATTTCAGCGGTGTTTCATATCAACTTTGATGTTCTATTTAAGATCTATTTTGATCAGCGTTCACCTACTTTTCAGCTGTGTTTCATATCAACTTTGCTGTTTTGTTTATTCCTAATTTAATATTTTAGTTTTTTAAGCCATCAATTATGGCAGCAAATCTAAATTAAAAGTGTTCTGTAACTATGCCCAACAGCTACATTTGGGTTCTAATTCTGCAAGACTGCATGAGCCCTAACTGTAGTTACCACACGCAGATAAAGCACCCTGCATAGCAGCATCCACATCTCCCTAACTTGCCGTCATTGGTGACAGCCAGGTAACAACACTGTGCCCTAAACCCCCAAGTTTGTCACACTGTTGGGAAATTAAACCACTGTTGAAACATTTAGATTCCAACTGCAACGGGCCAAGTAGCCAAAGTTAGGCAATATCCCTACATTAAACTAAGACAAGTAAATATGGATAACATGGTTAATAGTGTATGCAATGCTGAGGTGGGTAGAGGAGGCAATAGTTGTCTTCGAGTAAAAGTATTGTTACTTTGTAATAATAATAAGTAGAAACATTAATAGTGGAGGTTTAATGCGTGACGTGTCTTATCCGGTGCCCTGATGAGACTGCTTAGATGGCCTAAGCTCTCTCTTGACCGATCTCACTCCAATTTGTTTTATTTTAACCCACTTGCAGCTTGTAATTACCAGATGGTAATCAGTAATATTATGTCTCTCTGAGAGTTTACTCATTAATTTACCAAGGATTAATCTGTGTTCACAAAGGAATCACATACGGATATATCCACGCTATTCTCCAGCAGTCTGTAAACTAGTTCAGGCACCGACTTTACGGTATAATTCTTACAGTTAGTAGCCTGACACAATCAGTAACATTTTGTGTGTTCATACCATCATGCAATTCTGCCTCAATCTAGGACCGCCTCTGCCCAGTGAACGCTTGACACAACAGACTCATTTTAACTACTGGAAGTTAGTAACTCTAGAAGAGACAATACTACAGATTAACAAGTTATTGTAGTTTGTGTTTGATAATCATGGAGTCCTTTCAGTACACAGCCCTTAAACTAAGACGAGTAAATATGGATAACATGGTTAATAGTGTATGCAATGCTGAGGTGGGAAGAGGAGGCAAAAGTTGTCCTTGAGTAAAAGTATTGTTACTTTGTAATAATAATAAGTAGAAACATTAATAGATGATTTGACTAGCATAGACCCGCAAGAAAACACAGCAGTTGGCATTTGCATGTTATTGTGCAAGCTCAGAAGATATAGCAGTTCACACATAGGCCCCACAGCCATGGTAACCCAACCACAGACCCTTTTCAGAGGCAATCCTCTCTGTTGAGGCGACGGCAGTTATCTGTTGCCTTTCAGCATATGGAGTAAAATTACCCTGCATAATAATGTATCCATGTTTTGCATAAATTCTTATAGTATTTAACCCATCACAACTACATTCTAAAATTAGATATATTCATATATCAACAGGTAAGATTTGTATGACACCATTCTTTCTTGCTTCACAACATGAACATCATCCATTTAGTCATCATACAATCAGAGGCGGGAGCATGGACCACAAGTTTTGGGGTAAATTGCAACATTAACATTTTTAACCCTCCTATTATGTTTGGGGTCAATTTGACCCCATTCAATGTTTAACGTCTCTAAATAAATGTTTGACATCATTTGTTTTGCTTCATATTTAATTACTTTTCCTAATTTAATGGGGACAACTGGGTAAACACAAAGTTAACATGATGATATGTTTTCAATGTCCTGTACACATACTTTACGCATAGGTGTTGTTTGGGGTCAATTTGACCCCAGGCTGTTTTAATTGTATAAAATATATAAGAAATATCAACTTTTTTCATCACATTGTTACTTTTCTTGATAAAAGAAATAGTTTTTTATTCCAAATGTTATAGATAACAACAATATGTACTTAGAAATAATATGAAGCCATAAAAACACCAGAAGGATATCTCTTTCCAATTTTAGGTCAATCAGTGAGATTTTATGGGGATCTGCATATTTCTCTATAGTCGCGTAACATGTATTCTGGATGTATAAAGGGAGTGGGTGGGGATATTGTTTTATTTTTAAGGGCTATTTAGGTAGTCAACAAACAAACCTAAAGTACCTGACACATAAACTTGACATCAAATTGACCCCAAGCATAATAGATGTGGGTAAAATTTGAACATAATAGGAGGGTTAAGAGCAGTGCTAAATGATGCCCTTACTTCAACAGGTTTGTCAACTTTTTTAGATATCTTGTAAGTAATACCACTGCCTCTTGTATATGCTTGTCATAAAGTACATATTCAGTGTCTGAAATAGTTTTAAATGTTTGTTGTCTTACTTCAGTTTCCAGTGTTGAAGACCCCGAGGTTCAGGACGTGTGTCAAACCCTCAATGAACATTTTTGTGTGAGAGGAAACACGCACACATATCCTACCAACAGTCAAGGGGAGGGGCAATTTGTTGACCCAAACTTTTTCCATTAAACAAATAGTTATTCAACAAATACAGCTATGGTGTGATACTACTTCTTACTTAAACAGTGTGGATATTAAGTCTTCGTAAGCACACATGTCCTTTTTTGAATATTTTCTTCATGTGTCTTATCCAGTGCCCTGATGAGACTGCTTAGATGGCCTAAGCTCTCTCTTGACCAATGTGTTTATGCCATCATGCAATTCTGCCTCAATCTAGGACCGCCTCTGCCCAGTGAAAGCTTCACACAACATACTCCTTGTAACTACTGGAAGTCAGTAACTCTAGAAGAGACAATACTACAGATTAACACGTTATTGTAATGCCAAGAATGATGAAATACAAAACTGATTTTTGAAACACTAAAGTCAAAGTATTAGAAACACTGAAGTCAAAGCTGTAATACTATTATCCTTATCTCTTTTGCTGCCCTCAGACTTTTGTGGTTAACTGTCAATCAGGACAGGTAAGAGGAGGAAGCACCAAAACCACATGCCAGACTGTGCTTCTAAATTTGTGTCAAATCATGTAGGCCTTTCGGTGCACAGCCCTTGAACTTTTGCCGTTCTCCTCCACCACTGCCCCTCTCAACGACGGTTCTCTACCTCTGCCATTTGGCTCCAATCCTGCTATTAGTGCTCTGGGCTTTTACTAATGCACTGGGACACATTGTGTTTGTGTGTGTGTGTGTGAGTGTGTGTGTGTGTGTGTGTGTGTGTGTGTGTGTGTGTGTGTGTGTGTGTTTCTTTGTATTTGTCTGTGTGTGGGTGGAAGCATAATGCAGATATACACATAATTAGTTCAATCAGAATGTAAAAAGACAATTCCCGTACACACACAAACACACATGCATACAGTCAGACACATAAACCACACACACACACACACACACACACACACACACACACACACACACAAACACGCACACACACACACACACAAACACACACACACACACACACACACACAAACACACAAAGAAATATACACACACACACACACACAAAGTCAGCTGGAGACGCTAGGCTTAGCGCAGCTCTGGTCGCACCCTCGTCTGGATGACCTCTTGCTACATCAAACCTCTTTTTGAACGCAGCCTTTTCTACTCCTTCACTTCCTGACCGAGGCAGTTATAATAAAACACTGCACTCAAACGTGTAGGTGAAGCGTCAAGTCACCGGCCAGTGTGGCAGGCACCCGCGATGTCACATTCAAACGCAGAGACTGGTCTGCTCCCCAGTAGCACTCCGATGATGCACAGCTCCTCCCTGCACAAGGGATTTATGATCACAGAAGGACACAATACACACAAACGAACACAATACAGCATCTAGGAAGAAAGGTCGTTCTGACATGTGGGAACACTTTATTCTGATCGCTCATGATAAGGTGCGCTGGCTGTTAAATATTGAGGCTATAGGAAAAGTAGACTTAATTTGCCCATCACTACCGGCAACCACCCTTCATCAAAAACATGAGCCTGCCATTGATCACCTGAGCTGTTTAATATCCCCAATGAGCAGGTGGCAGGCAAAGCAATGCGCCCTCTAGTGGATGGGATGGGAACATGGCAGTGTAGTGTCTAATCTAAAGTGCACCAAGTTTACATGTCCTAACAGACACAAACACAGACACAAACAAACACTTGATCACACACACACAGATAGTTAGGAGACATGCACATGCACATACCGGTACACACACACACACACACACACAGAGGTAATAATTAAGACCTTTGTAAGGTTTTTAATGGCACACACAACACACTGGAACACACACGTGCATATACGGAGGCGACACAGGACACACACACGCAGGTAGGCCTGAGGTTGCGGTTAATTTATTTTCTGCTTTTTTCCCATCCTGGACCGTCCTTCCTCAAGGACGCCCCAGGAGCAGTGGGCAGCTTGTAGCGGGATGGACATGTGTTCTGTTATTTTGCATGTTTTTTCTGTTGGGGTCGTTAGTGGAGAAAACCCCTTGTCAACATACAAACTCCACACAGAAAGGCCTGGGAGATAGCCCACCTGAGCACTGTGCACTCTGGGGAGGACCTGCCCCCCAGAGCCAACAGCGCCCCATGCGGGAATCGAACCCATGACCTTCTTGCTGTGAGGCGGAAGTGCAAGCAGTGGAAGCAACTGAGCCACCGTGCCATGTATAGTATAGTATATATAGGTATAGTTGATCACACACACAGATAGTAATGAGCCATGCACACACACAAACACAATTTACTTCTTTATTTGAGTCCACAATTCAAAACAAATACACTTCAGGACCCAAATGTATCAGATGCATTAATTGCTCAGCCATGATTCAAACATGTGACTCAATCAGCAGTAATTATACAGCAGCACAACACATCTTATGGCTAAACACAGCACCTTATCCTCCAAATGTGACGACCTCCAATTATGGATGACATGGAACAGTACTTTCCCAACACTTTCCCAAACCCTTTTGCTTTCATTTTTTTTAAATCAAACTATCCTGAGACCCCTAGTAACCAGCTTATGCACATGAGCCAAACTGCCAGAAATGAATACAAGAAATTGACATTTGCAACCAGAACCAGAGATTTGCTGCACAAGAGACTGAGGTTCCACTGGCTTCTGCTAGGCATGAATCAAAACAACAGCCTATTTCCAGGATGAACACTTCCTTATCGCTCTCATCAATTATAACAATATCGTGTCTGATGGCATTTGCATCAGAAAACATGTCTGCATTGCACAAAGAGAACATTTATGATTTAACAAAACAATTGGTATGAGTTGACACTGTAGGAGGGCAGATAGATGGTTAGATATAGTGTCCACAATCCTCTCATGTCTGGAGGTATACAGTTCTTTATAGAAGTATCAGCCATTCAGTATATGGGACATGGATTCTATGACCTGATCTTGTCCATGGCGAATACAGAATGAGAGTCAGGGTACCAGATGGAGAGAGTAAGCTGGGTTGGAAGCACCTGAAGACTGGCAGTGAATCGAAAGATCTGGACATCCTTGTCAAAACGGGTATTTTGGAGAGTGGTGTGAGACACGGAATGTCTATAATCTGATCACAGCATGACACAGTGGTGTTTGAACAGGAGTGTGTGACTCTTCTGCAGACTCTGGTGATCCTGCAGGATCGGGAGGTCATGTGATCTGGCACAGGGACACCGAGGAGTCCAAATTAACATAAAACCCAGGATAGAGGGGCTCAGTGAATGTGGATTGGAATGTGTGCAGGAGGGTGAGTGTGTCAGAGGAGACGCTGAAGAAGGACAGAGTGCCTGCTTGCCAGTCCAGGTACACTCCTACTCTGCTGGAACGGGAAGAGGGGGTACGTATGGCACTCTTATTATTATTGTGCCCGGCCGAGTAACTGTTACCACAGCATTCCAGACGCCAGGACTTGTCATTGCGTCCAAACCCACAGTCAGCACTCATCCCTTTCCTCTTGATGCTTTTATAGGCCACTGCTATATGAACCTCACTACCACTCCACTCAGCCTCCCAGTAGCAGCGTCCAGACAGACCCTCTCTACACATCACCTGATCCGAGTAGTCAAATCTCTCTGGGTGGTCAGGACACGGCTGATCCTTTCTCACACGTGTCACCTTTCTGTTCCCATCAGAGAGGGAAAGTGATCTGTGTGCTGTGTCTGGATCCAGTGTGACCTCACAGCCATCTGCCGACAAGAGGAGAGAACATCCTCATCAGAACACGGGGTAGGAAAGGGACTGTTCACTGCACCCATATACACACACACACACACAATCATACAGATGTTCAGATACAGTGGGGAGAATAAGTATTTTACCCCCTGTCGATTTCGCAAGTTTGGTAACTTGCAAAGAAATGCGTGATCTAAAATTGTAATGGTAGGTCTATTTTAACAGTGAGAGACAGAATATCAACAAAAACATCCAGAAAACTGCATTTTATAACAGTTATGAATTTATTTGCATTTGATCACGGGAAATACGCATTTGATGTATGTGTAATATGTGTGTGTGCGTGTGTGTGTGTGTGTGTGTGCTTGTGTGTGTATGTGCATCCATGTGTATTTGTGACATTTCTGTATCAGGAAGGAGTATATGTGTAATCTTTCATGTGTGGGTGTAAATTAGTGTATGTACTTTTACTTTCTCTCTCTATATATCTCTGTCTGTGTGTGTGTTTGTTTGTTTATGTCTGTATAAAAGAATGTGTGTGTCAGGAAGTATATGTATGATCTCTTGCGTGTGTGTGTGCGTGTTTGTGTATGTATGCATGTAGGGGAGTGAGTGCGTGAGTGTATGTGTGTATATGTGCATCCTTGTGTATGTGTGATATTTGTATGTGTTATTGAGTAAGTGCATGTGTGGGTCTCTCTGTGTGTGTGTGTGTGTGTGTGTGTGTCAGGAAGGAGTATAGGTGGAGTCCTTTGTGTGTATGTGAATCTTTGTGTGTGTGTGTGTGTGTGTGTGTGTTTGTGTGTGTGTGTGTGAGTGTGTTTGTGCATTCTTCTGTACTTGTGATATTTCTGTGTGTGTGTGTGAGAGAGGAAGGAGTAGATGTGCAATCTCTTGTGTGTGAGTGTAAATGAATATATGTGTGTGTTTGTCACTTTCACGCTCTCTCTATTTGTCTGTGTAGTTGTTTATGTCTATGTAAGAGAATGTTAAGTATGATATCTTGTGTGTGTGTTAGAGAATATGTGTGTTCATATACAATCATGTATTTCTTCAGGGAAAAATGAATAAAATCACTCACATTTTCTTGTTGGTTTACTCCTGCACTCTCCTCCATGGTCATACCTCAAGAAAGAAGGGGAGAGGGAAATACAGTTGAAGCACAAAACTGTGAGTTTAGCATGTGAACTGATTTGTTATCAGTGTATCATTTTAATCAATAAAAACTATGTAAGTTTTGTAGATCAACAGGGAAAAAACTAAGCTGCAATACAAAAATGATAATATATTTCATAGCCTGGTTATTTTTTCTGGGATATGTTTTCAGGACAACTTTCATACAGCTGTACATAGACACACTGGACCCCCTTCAGTTTCCCCATCAACAAATCAGATCAACCAAGGATCTCCACAGCAAACAAAGACAGCCATGTTAGAATGCGGTTCATTAGCTACAGCTCAGTATTCAACACCATTGTCCCCTCCACACTAACAGACAAACTACTCATGCTGGGCCTTATCCCCTCGCTCTGCAGCTGGATCATGGACTTCCTCACTAGCAGACCACAATCTGTCAACATTGGGCCTGTGTTGTGATTGTTTACTCATCTCTCCTCTCGTTTCAGACTCCTCACTCCCTGCCTTGTGTGTGCTCCACCTTGTTGATTGTCTGCCCGTCCCCGATTGTTTGCACCTGTTCCTCATCACCTAGTGTATTTAGTCTGTGTGTTCCTGTGTCTCGTTGCCAGTACGTCTTTGTTTCCCCCGTGTCTCAAGAGTTCCAGCGATTTCCCATGTTCTCCAAAGTTCTAGCGATAACGACCCTTGCCTGTATAATCGACTCCGTGTTTGCCTTCTCCTTGCCGGTACCTTTGCCTCCACAACCGCCTACCTGGATAACAACCCTGGACTGTTTACTCGACTCCGTGATTGCCTCCTCCTTGCCGGTACCTCTGCCTCTACAAACTACTACCTGTGTGACGACCCTGGACTGGATAAACGACGATCCCCGCTGCCCATCCCTGATTGGATTTGTTTGTTTATATTTGGACTGTCTTACCGTGTACCGAACCCATTCAGTAAAAGTTGTTATTCTGCATCTCTGTCTCCGAGTCAAGCATTTGGATCCTACATTTCCACGTACATTACACTTACGCGTCTTATGTGGTTTTTCGTTTGCTTTTCATCTAGTTGTTTACTGGTAGTTGTTTGTTTATGTGTCAGCACCTTTCTAGCTTAGTGTTAGATAGTGCAGGCAAGGAAGTTGCCCGGAAGACTCACCTTCTTTTTTCTTTATTTGCGAGTGAGGTAAGCTGCAGCGACTATTTATTTATAGTGAGGCTTTCTTGGATGACATTTTGGTTTTCTCTTCTCCTTTTTACGGCAACCGCCATTGTTTTGTAAATAAACAAGTTATATGTACCCCGCAACTCTGAGTCTGGCAATTTTATGTTACTAGGGACCTTTTGGTTCTTCAAGGCCCGTAACAGCATACAGGAGTTTCGTGTCAAGCTGAGTGACATTGTGCCATAAGAACAACCATTCCCACAATGTCAGCAAAACTATAGAGAGCACCAACATCATCAGTTCCTTCACATAGACAGGTCTACACTGGAGAAGGTAGGCACCATTCAATTCCTAGGAGTTCACATCAGTGAGGACCTCACATGGTCATACAGTACAGACCAGCTAAACAAGAAAGTCACTAATCATGAACACTGGCTGCCCTTGGTCGCACCGAGATTGTTCTCTGTTCCAAAATAAAAACCTATTAGTGTGGTAATAGCCTAAGTTGGTGCTCATAGTGAAAAGACTATTCCCATCCCCTCCATTAGAAATCTCCCTCCCGACCCCTTGAGCCTGTGTCACGTACACCAAAAACCACCACTGTGTCCATTTTAGGATGTGGAAGAAAACCCACACACAAATGAGGAGAATAGCCAGTCTGTCCAGAATATGTCACCTACGATCAAAATGTTATTTACACCCAGATAAACACCCAGCACTCACTTGAAAGATCCTAGTTTACAGTCTGTGAGCTCTCTGACACCTGAATCTCCTGGATGATTGTAGCTCAGATCCAGCTGTTTCAGGTAAGAGGGGTTTGATTTGAGGGCAGATGCCAATAAAGAACAGCCCTTGTGTGTGATAAGACAACGGCTCAGCCTGAAACAAGAGATTATCTTCACAATTACAGTCAACAGAATCAGACTATACATTTATAAAAGATATTGTTTTAGGTAATCTTTTAAAAACTGACCAAACTGTTTCCAGCTTGCATTTAGGATCTCTAAGTAATTTCAAAATGTTGATCCTTTCCCTTTATAAACTGCAGACACTCTCATACAGCAGGACACATCTGTACATAATGACAGCAGATGCCGTGTTCTCTGTATCTCTGTCTCTTTTGCCTGTTTTCTGTGTTTCATATTAATAGAAACAAACAGACATATACACAAACAAACACACACACACACACACACACACACACACACACACACAACATTTCTGAGGAATTGCAATTGTATTTCACCTATTGAGCCTTTCTTATATGCCTCATAACTGACCTAAGTGTCTTCATTTTGCATTGTGGATCTCTTAGTCCCACACAGAGCAGCTCCATTCCTTCATCCTGCAGATCATTGTCACTCATGTCAAGTTCCGTGAGATCGGAAGATGTCCCTTGCAGCACTGATGCCATCATTTTACAGCTTGCTTTAGAGAGTCCACAGTCATCAAGCCTGTTTAAAAAATACGATGTATGTATGTAATAATATATATGTACACATTTGATATTATTCAGCACCTCCATTCATACATTTACACAACTTTTACATACCTCTTCTATCTCCTCTCTTTTGACCCTATATGACCGCCATTCTGTGATTGTATCAAACGTATAAACACTGGTTTACAAAAATATTCATTATCCAGCACATTCACCTGTGCACAGGAGCTCATGGTCAATTCTAAAGGGTTCAGACTTTTTCTACAATCTGTATGACGTAATGTAGACATGGAATTGTATCCCTACACTTTATAAACTGCACACACTCTCATACAGCAGGACACATCTGTACATTAAGACAGCAGATGCAGTGTTCTTTGTATCTCTGTCTCTTTTGCTTGTTCTCTGTGTTTCATGAATAGAAACAACAGACACACACACACACAGACACATACACACACACAGACACACAAACACATACACACACACCATTTCTGAGCAATTGCTTTTGAATTTCACCTATTGAGTCTTTCTTATATGTCTCATAACTGACCTCAGTGTCTCCATCTTGCAGTGTGGATCTCTTAGTCCCACACAGAGCAGCTCCACTCCTTCATCCTGCAGTTTATTTCCACTGATTGCCAGTTCTTTCAGATGGGAAGATGTCCTTTGTAGTGTAAATGCAATCATTTCACAGCTTGCTTTGGAGAGGTCACACCGATTTAGCCTGTTTAAAAAATACAGTTGATGTGCACATTTTACACTATTCAGCACTTCTCTTCATACATTTATGATTTTCTTTACATAACTTGTCTATCTCCTCTATCCTTTGGGCCTATATGATCATCATGGTGTGTTTTTATATAAAGTATAAACAAAAATATTCATGATCCAACACATAGACCTGTGCACAGGTGCTCATAATAATATTTAATAATAATAATAATAATGTATTTTTATATAGCGCTTTCTGGCACGACACACACACACACACACACACACACAGTAAAGCGTGGTCAATTCTAAAGGGTCAGACTTTTTCTACAATCTGTATGACGTAATGTAGACATGGAATTGTATCCCTTCACTTTATAAACTGCACACACACTCTCAAACAGATGAATACAGCAGGACACATCTGTACATAAGGACAGCAGATGCAGTGTTCTCTGTGTCTTTTGCATTTACATTTAGTCATTTAGCAGACGCTTTTATCCAAAGCGACTTACATATGTGCGACTTACAATGTATACACATTTTACATTTACACTGATGGCACACTGCACATCAGGAGCAATTAGGGGTTCAGTGTCTTGCTCAAGGACGCTTCGACAGGGAATCGAACTAGCAACCTTCTGATTACTAACCGACTTCTCTACCTCCTGTACCATTGTCGCCCCCTTTTGCTTGTTCTCTATGTTTTATATGAACAGAAACACCCAGGCACACAATTTTGGAGGAATTGTTATTGAATTTCATCTATTGAGTCTTTCTCATATGCCTCATAACTGACCTCAGTGTTTTCATCTTGCATTGTGGATCTCTAAGTCCCACACAGAGCCGATCCATTCCTTCATCCTGCAGGTAATTGTCACTCATGTCCAGTTCTCTCAGAAGGGAAGGTCTCCCTTGCAGCACTGATGCCATCGTTTGACAGCTTGCTTTAGAGAGTCGACACTGATTTAGCCTGTTTAGAAATGAAAATTAAACATCATATTGTCGAGGCATCTCAGTTACATTTATTTACATTATAACACTTGTATTCATGTCCATACACAGTTAAACACACACAGCGTTTATAAAATAAGCATCTCTCTCAGCCAGTATGTCAGAATACATTTTCAAAATGGTCCCAAGCTGATCATTGTTGTTAACAAGTCTTTACCCACAGAACCCACCCAAAACTGTACTCACCAAACTCTCGCAGAGACTTTCACTACAGGAAGCATTCTGTTGAGCCCTTCCTCTGATTTCAGGTATTTCTTCAGATCAAACTCATCCAAGTCTTTAGAAGACATCAGCAGCAGGTAAGCCAGAGCTGAACACTGGGCTGGAGTCAGATTTTTCGCCTCATCTGCTGAGTTTCTGTATCTGGGTAACATATGAGAAAGACACTATATTCATCATATTTCTGTCACTTAAGAATCCTCCTGTTGACTTCTGATTAAAAAAAACACACAAAGTTACCTTCTATTTCTCAATATGCAATTTACTCTCTACTTCCTAAACAAACTACGGAACAATAGGCCGAAACAAATGACAAGAATGAGCAGTAATGTATCTGTCTGTGAATAGCATCAGGTCTGACAAATATCCAGTTCCTTTTCACTACACAATAAATACATTCTGGAGATTGTAATGGGCACTAACATTTTGGAGTTGTCATAATACAGTAAGCTTGTCCAAGCTTATAAATGGTGCAGTTACAACAGTATACTGTATACGTGTAAGTGAACCAATTAGGGCTGTCAATCGATTTAAAAAAATGAACTAATTAATCGCACATTTTTTAATTAATTAAAAAAAATGAATCGCGATTAAAAGTTTGTTTTTCTTCTTAAGACTAAATCTTATAAATAAACAAGTAATCACTTCAGACAGCGTGTATTTTAGAAACTGTTGTTTAATTGTATTTTTTTTAAAACACAATGGTGCCCCTCAACGGTAAATCGTAAGAATTTCCCCTGAAGCAATTAAAATCACCTCAACCAGCCCACTGTCCTCAACTATGTTGATGGGCCGACAGTCACCGGCAACCCAAATGGTAACCTTTTCACGGACTGGTCTAGTTATTTTCCTAGAGAAGTCATGGAGTGTGGGTTGGCGATCATCTAACCTGGGACTGCTTTCTGTCGGGTGCTTTGCATTAAGGTGATAACTTCAAGACGAGCTGCTTCTGTGATAGCTAAATTCAGCTTGACAAATGCTACAGACAACTTTAGTTTTGTCGATTGTTCCGTCATTTTGGCTCTTAAACAGAGACTTTCCGCCCAACAATCTCTCAGCTCTCCCCATCTTCAACTACCGCAGTGGTTCTCAAACTTTTTCTGTCATTCCCCACTTTGAACAAGGGGGGCTATTCAAGCCCCACCTGTCCCTCATCGCTCCCATAAAATGGTAGGCCAAGCCCCCTACTTACGGTCTACATTGCCCGAGGGGACACAGGTTAAAGTCTGGCCTGATGTAATTTCACAATCCTCTCCCCACCTCTTTTCCGCCTCGCTTCCTGTCATAACTTCATGTCCTATCCAAATATATTCCAATTTTTTTTTTTTTTTAAAGTTGCGTTAATTCAGTTAAAATATTTTATCGCGTTAATCGCGGCCGCATTAATCGCATAGATTAACGCGTTAACGCTGACAGCCCTAAAACCAATACAACGTTCACTTAAAAGTATCTCCTTATCTGTTTCCAAAATTGATGTCTACTAACAAAAATGTGTTCTCTCCCTTATAGCATGATCCAATTGCTGATGGATGTGGAAACATTGCTCCTCACCACCACTACTCCTCATCTACGCATATGGAGAGCCAAACTCCACCCACTCACTCTGTCTTTTCTTTCTCTCCTAGTCTAGACTATCTTCGCTATGGGACGCTGCTATAGTCTCTCCACCCGATCTACCTGTAGAATCCCTCAGCCCACTGCACCCATCGCCACCGAACTGCCGTACACTTACTCTACCCTACACCCTATGCTAGCATTTATATGCAATATATATTATTGCCACCACCGACGTTTTTCTATTCCTACTCTCCTTACCCCTGTAACAGTAACCCTATGAGCACAGTGTATACCCACTGTGTATACCCAAGCTGTTTTTGTAAGTATCAGACCTGATGTCTGTATATACATATATTATGTACATCTACCAAATGCATGCTGTGTACAACACTTCCTGTTTCCCTTCCCCTTCTGCCACACAACCCTCCCCCTATCCCCCCTTCCTATCTCCACTTGGCCGACCTCATGTGACCCTTTATGTGCCGTGGTTCTGCTTAAGGTTCCTTCCTGACTAACAGGGAGTTTTTTCTTGCCCCTGTTGCCATTGTGCTTGCACTAAGGGGGTCCAGGCTCTGGGCTCTGTAAAGCGCCTTGAGACAATTGTATTGTTTTTGCGCTATATAATACAATTGAATTGAATTGAATTGAACATTTCTCATTTCAGTTAGCAGACAGTTTTAAATTACCTGAATTCATTTACAAATAAAGAATAGTTTTTTTTTGTCATATGTTTATCTGGAATATATCCATCAGTATTTTTACCAACATACTCTAGTAATTAAGATATTTGTTGTTTTTCTTCAACTAAAAAATAGATGTATTTACCTGTTGATCTCCTCAACCAGTGAGTTGTCCCCTAGCTCATTCAAACAGTGGAAGAGGTTGACAGTCCTTTCTGGTGAGATATCTTCCCTGATCTTGTCTTTGATGTATTGAACTGTTTTCGCGATGCACACTTCTCTGATAGCTAACTGTGGAAGGACCACCTTCAGCGGGGACCGGATTTCAGGCTCCAACATTGGAGCCAGGCCGATGAGAAAACGCACAAAAAGATCAAATTGTCCATTCTGGCTCTGCAGGGCCTTTTCCAGAGCAAATCTGTAAAGGTCAAACCTTGAGTGTGTGAACAGCCAGTTGAACCTCTCCCTCCAAGTCTTGAGGAAGGGATTTGCCCAATGAACACCTTTATGGAGAACATAAAGAGCAGCCAGGAATTCCTGTACACTGAGGTGCACAAAGCTGAAAATGCTCTCTCCAGTTGCGGCACTTTCCATTTTGAAGATCTGTGTGCACACTCCAGACTCCAAAGCTCCACACTTGACATCAATTTGACACCCTTTCAAGTCCTTCTTATAGAAGATCAGGGTGCCTTTCTCCAGATGTTTGAATGCCAGTTTCCCAAGTTTAACAAGCAACTGACCTTTTTCCTTTGCATTCATCTTCTTGTCCGGGAATCTGTCATTCATTCTTTTTATCTGAGAGACATTGTACAATGTGTACAATTCCGTCAAAGTTTTGGCGGAGTCCTCTTCCAGTACTTCGTCTTGCACACTGGCTATAATATGACAAAATACTGGTATGTGACACATGATTTGAAGGCTCCTATTGTTGTCGACATGTTCAATGACTCTGTTGGCCTTCTCTGCATCCTTTATGTTTTTCTTAAAGAACTCATTTTTCTGGGAATCATTGAATCCTCGCACCTCTGTCACCAAGTTGAAACACTCACGTGGGATCAAACTGGCTGCTGCTGGTCTGGTTGTGACCCAGATGCGTGCAGAGGATAGTAGCCTTCTCTTAATGAGACTTGTTATGAGAATGTTCAAAGATGATTTTTCTTCAGGCACAGAGATACACTCTTCTAAATCGACTTTAAAATTGAGTGTGCTTTCATCCAAACCATCAAAGACAAACAGAATTTTGCATCCACTGAATTGGGGGAAGTTTTTCAAATCTTTGAGATCAGGGTAGAATAACTCAAGAAGATCAAAAAGGCTGTAGCATTTTTCTTTCCTTAAGTTTAACTCCCGAAATAGAAGAACAAAAACAAAATCCATGTCTTGATTCGCTTTTTTCTCAGCCCAGTCCATGACAAACTTCTGCACTGCAACGGTTTTTCCCACACCAGCAATTCCCAAAGTCAAAACGTTTGTGAACTTGTCTGTGAGCATTTTATCCAACGTGACTTGTTTATCTTCAGAGCTTGGTCCTCTCCCAATCTGTCTTGTGTTAATTGTTACCACTTCGTGTGTACCGCTTGGGAAGCCCTCTACGATGTTAAGATCAATGTACATATCTTCTACTCTGGAATCTCCAGACTCTTGATGTATGACAGGAAACCTTTGTCTCAGTTGTTCCTGAAGCTTCTGTTTTAGTGATGCTTTCTTCTTTTTAACCTCCTCTGCTGCATTGTCATCTGAAGACAACAAAAGTCAGATGTAATATGGTGAAATGGGAAATAACTAGTTGTTTATATTGCATATGACACCTTAATCTTAATACATGATTTTCACTTTTTAGCTTTGTATGCATCATCAGTGTAGCATTTTACTTGGACCTTTCCTGTGGTTATTTTGTAGTTGTATTTTCATTTTCTCTAAGCAACTGTCACTGTTTTAAACATACTTTTTTCTTCTTTATGTATTCTTATACTTAACTTTACATATCTGTATTAATATCCAAGTCTCACAAATAAATGTATCAAGGTTCACATTCTTTCATATGTGAAACGCATAACTAACAGTTTCAGTCAAGGTTCAATACAAGTGCATAATGACCAATACTATGAAACAAAACCAATGTAAATCAATATACATGCCAACAAACCATATAGTGAACAAGTAGACCAATGCATTTGTACAAAACCAGTACTGACATATTTCCTGAACGGCACCCGATACATAGTGGTACCATTTTTGTATTAGCAATAAAGGACACGTCACACCTCTGTTTATCTCTCTTCACTGATTTCTGCTCTGATGCTCCACTCGATGGTAGCCACCCCCTCAACAACATCCTCCTATCTAAACACTCTCACCCAGTGAGCAGAGAGTCTGGTGGTCTCTCCCTACACCAGTCAGCCAAAAGCTGTCAGTGGTGCCACTGTGGTGGGATGAGTTTCACTGGTGGGATTTCAGTATCACTCCCAACGCAGCTGAAGACCCAACTCTTCTCTAATATCTTTTGTACTTAAACTTCAAATAAAAACCATCTTCTTTTTCCTGTTCAGCACTTATGAATCCCCAAGTCTCACCTACTTAGAATATCATAAATACACCATTTTATATAATATTTGTGTGTGTGTGTGTATTACAGCTAATATGCGCTGGATCCAAATGTGAAATCGCCGACATTGGGTCCTTACCCCCTCCTTGTTTTGGCCCTCCAGAGTCAGCAGGGATGTCTAATTGGACCCCACCATCCACTCTCCCCAGATCTGAGAGTTGGAGAGGGTCAAAGAGAGAGAGAAAAACAGATACAAGGAATACATGTGGTTCTTCCTATATACAAAAAATCACCTCATCAGAGAATGTGAGCTACACACTTACATTCTTCCAGATCTCCAGTCTCACCTTCTTACAAATATGTAATGGTCATGTGTGTGTGTGTGTGTGTGTGTGTGTGTGTGTGTGTGTGTGTATGTGTGTACTGCAGTTAACATGCCACTATATCCAAATGTCTGACAGTGGATCATTACCCCCTTCTTGCTGTGGCATGGGGCTTTGTCCAAAGTTGAATGTGACAGGGCCTCTGATGGTGCAGCCAGTCACGGCTGAGGCATTCACCATCCCTTCAGAGTGAGCAGTGGCATTCACGTTGACCCCTCCACCCACTCCGGCCAGACCTGGGGAACACTGCTGGCCTCCCACTTAGAGAGAGAGAAAGAAAGAGAGAGAAAGACATATAGATGGAGAATGGGGTAGATAGCAAAGAGAAAGATGGAGAGTGAAGGAAAGAGAGACAAGGAGAGGAAAGACCATATAAAGAAATGGAAAGTTAGAGTGAGAGATGGACCGATAGAAGGGGTCAGGGAGAGAGGGAGAGAGGTGAAAGAAAGAGAGTGGGAAAGGCAGAGATACATTGAAAAAAACTCAATGGGAGAAATGGAAAGAGGGAATGATGGATAAAGACCAGAAAGAAATGATGAGATGGTTAAAATGAAACAAAAAGTCACAGAGAAAGTTGGCAGAGAGAAAGTGAAAGAGAGAGCAAGAGAGATACATAGTGTTAGGAGAAACAGAAATTATGAATATATATGATTCTTCCCACATGCACAAACAACCGCCTCATCAGAGGCTGTGAGCTACACACTTACATTCTTCCAGATATCTCTCCAAGTCCATGGCCAACTGGTTGTTGTTCATCTTCTTCAAGATGGTCAACATGGCGTCCCCAGCTCCCGTGCTGTACACCTGCACCATCAAGTCCACAGTGTCATCTGTGTCGGCCTTCTCCAGCTTTCCCGATGCAATTTGGCCTGGTCCTGAAGGTCGTGCTTAAACCTCTTAAATCGGCCCGTGAGGTTGTCCAGAGTTTTCCTCAGCACTTCCTTCAGGGGTGCAGGCATTGTGGGCTGCAGATGATTAGTCCGCTACTAATTTGAGGCTGGGGGTCAGGCTGGGCCAGTTTTCAAAAAGGTCAGATGTTGGGGGGATAGTTCATGTTCAAAACAACAAATGTTTTTTCATGAGCAATTGATAAAAGCATAATTGAATTTTCACAATTAAATTATACTCTCCCTTCTCTGTTTGTCTGTGTTGTGTGTTTCTTTGCGTGTTTGTGTGTGTGTGTGTGTTTATGTCTATGTACATGTTTAATAAGAGGTGATAGTACACAATACATGATTATGAGGTAGAATTGTCTTAAATACAAAGACGTAAAGAGTATGCTTTAATCTTCTACATGGCAAACTGTAACACAGAAACACTAGCATTTGTAACTTTTGTTCTAAGTGCTCATGAGGCTAATCTTATCACATGATTTTTGGCAGCTTTCAAAAAATGAAAAAATTAGTCTCAGGATTTGCAACAAAACTTGCCTTTCAAGAAACCACCACAAACTGTGGCTGTTTTCCAGTCAAGTTAAGCTTGTCTAGGAACATTACAAGGGTCATGCAATTCTGTTTTCCTCAATGCAAGATAAGGGGAAGCGAAGCCCTTTTGTTTAGCAACTCTTTGGTTTACTTGTAACTGTAATATGCGTGTTGTCGGGCTGTAATGGGTTCAAGGAAACACTGTTGCCACCAGGTAGTAACATTTGTGAGAGGAAAAGCAGCCTTAGAGTAACCTTAGTTGTTTATTTAGATAGCCTGGGCCACCTTAACATTACTGTAGGCCCCAGGGCTAAGAGCGTTTTTGAGAGCTGCAGCTAGATGGATAGATAGCCTCCCACCAGAAGTTATGAAGACGACAGCCTTAATAGCCTAGAAGTACAGATGCCATGGTGTATTTGAGGGGAATAAAGTTCACTTCCATTTCTATGAAGCCTGAAGTCCACCATGTTCCATTAATGTAAAGAGTAAAAGACTGCATTCAGGACTTATATCTTTACTTACAATAAAGGTATATGTGTTTGATGATGGATTATAATCACACAGGAGTATGGCTACAACGGTACACTATATCACTTGGTGGAACTGTCAAAAAGGAGCTGTGTGTGTGTGTGTGTGTATGTGTCCACTGCCTCACCCATGGTTGTCACTAAGACACATACCTGGAATACCTCCCTGAAGTGAATTAAACAAACAAAAACATTGCTCGTTGTATTACAGTAAGAGTATGTTAAGTAATAGTGATATGACAAAATGTCCTGTTATTTTTTTGGTTTTATTTGTCACTTCAGCACCTTTAAGCACCGATATTCTTTTTGGTCTGTATTCATGTGAATATTAAACAGTGTGCATCTGTGTGTGTGGGTGTGTGTTTGTGAAATAATCTGACAGTTCCAAAACATAATTTGGATTATAGTTTCCAATCTTTAGGAGGTCAGTACTCCCTGCAAGTAACTGGCGACAGTTTCAAGGTTTACTATATTTCTGTTGATTTCTGTGAACGCTTCCCTCTGCAAGTAACTGGTGACAGTGACAAAGGTGACCTTTAGAGGGGGCTATTGTAATATATTTCTGTGATTTCTGTGAACAATAACGCAAGAAATACTGAAGGAAAAACTGAAGAATAAACATGACATTGTTTTAGCTCATTATACACATGCTGAAGTCTGTAAGTTAACCAACAATGCACACATCATTTCTATGAACCCACAACTCATCAACACCCATCACCACTCATGCCATGATCCACTTTACCTCAGTGTCCAATGGAGTCGTCCCTTAGCCACTCCTCAACTGTCCCTGAGGACACAACAATTCCATATGATGAATATGTGAGAACAGCAATTGCACATGAAGTAGAAGGACTGAGGCACACGTCTCTCTTGTGATGTTCACATAATATGAAATGTCATAACATATCATAGGTGCCAAAAATAGGAGTCAGTAAAAGGCTCTCAGGCAACTCCTATATGATGGCAGGATATAATACAGCCTGGCCATATGATATGAGTACATAATCCCTCTGACTACAATAGTAATGGGATGTGTTGGGATCACTGAGGCCTGATACACATTAGGATGCTGTCACACTGCGGCCTGTCGGGACTCTTGGACTTTTTAAACACTTTACATTGAATATAGAACATTTTTGTTATTTAAATAACCACATACTGTATATACAGTGTATATCAACTAACAACACTGGCAGAATATGTACTGTATTATTTCTGTGTATGTGTGTCTGTAATGTTTATTTGGCCTATTGGTGTTTAATACAGATCTCCTGTTTAAGATACAGCAAACTGTTCTGCTTTGGGACAAAAATTTAATTTTATACTTTATACTTTATACTCTTACAGGATGAGTGAAAGGACAAACAGTCTATAGCACACCAGCTTGTTTAATCATTGGAAAAGAAAAGTCATTATGTCACATTCTCAGGTTTCAGCTTCATGTCTAAACATTCCTGACAAGAGACAGTACGCCTCTACTACTCTAGATCAGCCTTTTGGAACATCGCTTGTGTCATAATTACATTGGGATTACTACAAAAGCCGCAAATGCAGTACATTTACCACAAAACATATTTGTCTCAAATAAGTTAAAAAAGATAACCTTTACAATAACTCCCATGTCTGTTTGTATATTATGTGTATGTTTCTGTGTGTGTTCATGATGTGTTTATGATATGGAGAGAGAGAGAGAGAGAGATAGGATAGACATGGCATGGTAGAATATGTGTGTGTGTGTGTGTGTGTGGAAAGAGAGAGCGAGGGAGAGAGAGAGAGAGAGGAGGAGAGGACAGACATGGCATGAAATAATGTGTGTGTGTGTGTATGTGGCTAGAGTGGGAAGGTGGAGGAGAGAAAGAAGAAGATATTAGAACAACTCTATGCAACATTTTTATGAGTAATTCGTTTTGGCATCATCTTCAAATTCATTTAGATGGTATTTGGTCATTAGAAGGACAGATAAACACACCTGTCCTGCCCACTAGCCATCCAGGCTGTGCAGTATGTAGTTCTGTGGTCCGGGTTGTAAACCCAGTGACAATGTAAGAGGACTTTCACAACACGACATCGCCAACATTATCACTAAAAAGACACCAGTCGGCATGTTATCAAGCTTTTATTAGTGCCAGCTGGGCTGTTGGTGGTGTTTGCAAAATGTTGCATGCTTTTCAGGTAGTTATCTCAATATCCATAATTATTAATTTTTTTGTATTTAATAATTTTCTAATTAGCAAAGCCTTTTTGTTGCGCAGTGTTGCCTTCGTTTCCACTGGAGTAATCTATGATTGGAGAAGCTGTCAAGATGAGATATGCAGACTAGTTTACCAGCATGCATGAATTTCAGCCATGCGTTTATTTCCTTACAGCAACTTTATTGCAGAGGATTGGCCAAGTTACACCACAAAAGCGACACGACAGACACAGTTCACATACAAACTCAGTCACGTGATTTCTGTACTAGATTAACAATTATTCTAGGTATGGACTTGAGAAAAATGGATCTTGACAAAAGAGAAAGGAAAATGGACCCAGAAAGTGACTATTTCACAACTGCGCTCAATGATCAACACCAATCAACTAAAATCAGCAAATGTAGTCACCACTGCCAGGCTTACATCTAACCGCATAATATCTGCAAGTTTAACCCAGAACGCATACAAGACTGATTAAGCTGACTTACATTCTGACGGCTTCATGCTATAGTCAAAGCTAATTCCAACGTTGCTCAGAAAACCCAAAGCACAGGACTGGTGGAGCTTCTTCAAATCACTGGAATTTGACGTCAGCTGAAGAAGTAAAAAAAAAAAAAAAAACGCGTCATTGTGTCACAGTTTCAGGTTTCAGCTTCATGTCTAGACATTCCTGACAAGAGACAGTACGCCTCTACTGCTCTAGATAGATCAGCCTTTTGGAACATTGCTTGACTCATAATTAAATTGTAAATACTAGAAAAAGCCCCTGATGCAGTAAGTTTACCACAAAAACATGTTTGTCTGAAATGTTTAAAGTAAGTTAAAAAAGATATGTCTGTTTGTACATTACAGTATGTGTATGTTTATGTGTGTGTGTGCATGCGGGTGCTTGTGTGTATATGTGTGTGTGTGTGTGTGTGTGTGTGTGTGTCCTTTGCTAAGAAAGGCCCAACCCAGAGCATTCTGGGAGAACAGGTTCTCTGTGTCTCTCTCTTGTCTGTCAAGACATGAGTGAGCCCGACAAGCTTGTTGTTGTTGAATAAAATTATCCTTATACACAACTCGGGAGTCCGAGGTAGACTTGAGTGTTGAAGTGCAGAATGGTTGGATTGATTCAATCAAATTCCGCATCAGCTACATCACATATCAATCACTCTGACCTCCAAGGTTAAAAAGGTTAAAACAGCTGATTTGCCGACTGCAGTTGTAGACCCACCACCCTTTTACGCTCACCACATGATAACACTAACTTATCTACTGATGGCTTCATGCTATAGTCAAAGCTTATTTCAGCGTTGCTCAGAAAACCCACAGCACAGGACTGGTGGAGCTTCTTTAATCACTGGAATTTAACTCAGGTTTGGCCTTCCGGAACATTGCGTGACTCATAATTACATTTTGAATTGTAAATACTACAAAAAGCCTCAAATGCAGTAAGTTTACCACAAACACATATTTGTCTGAAATGTTACAGTAAGTTAAAGTTAAAGTAAGTTAAAAAAGATAACATTTACAATAACTCCCATGGCTGTTTGTACAATACGTGTATGTTTCTGTGTGTGTGTGCGTGCTTGTGTGCATGTGTGTGTGTGTGTGTGTGTGTGTGCTTATGATATGTTCATGATTGCTACACACTTCACACCCACACACTTTTAAAGCAAAGCCTTTCCTTCAGTTAGTTTGGCTGGATTCCTTTGCTAAGAAAGGCCCAACCCAGGGCATTCTGGGAGAACAGGTTCAGCCATGTCAGTCACGGTAACATATTAAACACACATAACTTTTGGTGTCTATTTGTACATAGTCTTCGACATAAAGTTCAAGTGTCCAAAAACATCTTTATTGGTACACTATTTACATCTGTAATAATTCTCAGGGTAGGACTGCAGATGCTGGTGTTTAAGATTAGAAGGATGGACTTTAACCACCCTGTTCAAACTGCTCAGTGTCCACCACACTCTCACCAGTATACAAGAGTTAGTCCTCTAACTGGACTAAAGCTGACTATCAGGAAATAAACACAGGAGGTTTTCATCACTGTGTTTGATAGGTTGAGTTTTAATGTTGTTTTAATTCTACTGCAGGGGCCTCGTGTCTTTACAATGGAGACTGTGTGCTCCCTCTACTGTTGAACTGTATATGGCATCCCAAGACACTCTTTAGCATTACAGGGATTTGATACTATGCAATCCTGTGTCAGAGAAGCACCGATTTGTGGCCTTTCCTTTACCTGCAGTATGAAGCACATCATCATTTGATTTTTAATATTTGTGTAAGAACCTCATACTGCTTTATGGCACCACGTCAGACACCAACATCAATTGGTCAGACCCTTTAGCTGGCTTTAAGAAGCAGCTAGTTCGGTATTCTCAGTAAAGACATATTTTCTGAGCTGGCAAGAGACAGAAGAAGATGATGTCGGAGGGAGCGAGGAAGAGAGAAAGAGAGAGTGACCTGATTAAGAATACATCTCAAACTGGCTTTTACTCAATTGCGAAAGGTAAAAGAGTGAAAAGGATGGAAGAAAGACGCTGAGCTGGCCTTCTTCATGTTATAACTCAGCTGGCTTGCTATGTTATGTGTCGCTGTGCTTGCTCCATGTTTGGCTGTGTTAGTAAAGTTGCCGACTAGTTTTTGATCATAAGGTTTAGCCACTAGCAAGGCATCTCAAAGTGATATTAGCAAAACGTATTAACTTAGAAAGCACACTCGGACATGGTACTGGTAATAAGTGCTCTTGTGTCAGTTGCTGTCTAACAACAGTGCCTATAAAAAGTATTCACCCCCTTGGATGTTTCACCCTTTCATTGCTTTTATAAATCAATGATGGTCAAAACAAAAAAAATATAAGAAAACCCTCTTTAATGTCAAAGTGAAAACCAAGTACAAAGTAATGTCAATTAAATAAAGATAAGTAATGTAAAATAAGTGATTGCATAAATATGTACAGTAACATCAACATTGGTCTTATGCATCTTGATAAGCAGAGTAGGCCTCACTGTCTCACAGACGCACACACTCACACTCACTTTCACATACACACAAACACACATACACTCACTCACAACACACACACTATAGGATCTACATGACGGAGAAGAGAGAGAGATGAGGTTTTCATGGCTTTTCATTATTTCTAAGGACATATTGTTGTTATCTATAACATTTGGAATGAAAAACTATTTCTGTTATCAAGAATAGTAACAATGTGTGTAAAATGTTGATATTTCTTACATATTTTATACAATTATAACAGCCTGGGGTCAAATTTACCTGAAAGAACACCGATGCGTAGAGCATGTGTATAGGACATTAAAAAACATATCATTATGTTCATTTTGTGTGTACCCAGTTGTCCCCACTAAATTAGGAAAAGTCATTAAATATGAAGCAAAAGAAAATATGTCAATCATTTATTTAGAGACGTTAGACATTGAATGGGGTCAAATGGACCCCACAGATAATAGGAGGGCTAATATAATGTGTCATCAACTCGGGCTGCTTATTAGAGACAATTAAGTTCTTCATATAAGTTGTAGCCTCTGCTTTATAGTCCATGGTGTCCCTGACTTGAAGTAAATACTGTTGTGTATATCTTAGCAACTGCATATAATGACATTATACAAATGATTTGCAGACTTGATGCCTGTAACCTAACAGAGAGGTCATATGAGATTATGGGCTCAGCTGCAGAGTGACAGGTTATTTCAAGATCTAAATAGGTTTGAAGACCTTCATATGACTCGTGTCTGAGAGCTTACTAGGTTTTACGACCTGCACCTTATTTTGGCCCATGTCTAAGAGAAACTGTCTATCTGTCTTAACTGGTATTCTGTTTTTGACAGAACACTTTTCAAAAATATCAGATGTGTTGAAAAGATTCTGCATACAATGTCTCTACAGGTCAATCCCTTTAAATGGGGTAGGCGGTGTAAATTAAAGCAGTTATCATGTAGATTAGTAGACAAAGACAGCTCTGACATAAAGCTGCATCCCTATGAGAGAGTCTGTGAGGTGCGGTCAATTCTAAGAATTCTAATTTCCCAAATAGCGTGTCTTTCCTCAATGCAGTATGACTGTAACAAGCACCTGTAAAGCATGTGACATCATTCACTGCCAGTAGCACTCACAGCTGTCAAATGAATATGCCTAGAGAGGATCTAGCAAAAGAACTGGAGTAGAATTCCTCCTGACATTTCTTGCCAGTACATATTTTCACCAGAGAGCACCAGTACTCACACTGCGTGGCTTTACCTATTGAAGGAGAGAAGGCACAAGGCACAAACACAGACTACGCCACTCCAATTTATAGGGTAGGAGATCCAAAAGCCAGTATGTTATAGGTGCTCAGGCTGTCCAATAGACTGTGTCCTCAAACCTGCCATTACATGGGTAACAGGTGAGTGAAGGCCTGTTTGACTGAGCATTGGATCAACAGGAGAGAGTCGGAAAAAACAGACTCCTAGACTAGCCACTCCGCACCAGGTCCCCTCTACACTGTGCTGCCTCCTGTAGTATTGTGCAAGTGTGTGAGTTCCTGATGGAATCCAGGCTGGCCGTGTTCGTCGTCACTAACAGTGGCTGAGAAGTGTGAGGAGATGGAGGAGGGACATGTGCATGTCTGTGCGTGTCTGTGCGTGTGCGTGTGTGTGTGTGTGTGTGTGTGTGTGAGAGGAGATGAGGAGGGACATGTGCGTGTCCGTGCGTGTCCGTGCATGTGTGTGTGTGTGTTTGAGCGTGCATGCTTGTGCACGTGTGTGTGTGTGTGCGTGCTTGTCTGTGTGCATGTGTTTGTGTGTGTGTGTGTGTGTGTGTGTGTGTGTGTGTGTGTGTGTGTGTAAGGAAAGATATTAATGTTGTTTATATAAGATATAAGATATTAGGCTAAGAAGAATGCAAACACACACACACACACACACACACACACACACACACACGTATACAAGTCCTTACTTGTTACAAAGTACAAAGTTGTTTTTGCCCTTGGGCATTTTAAAACACACATACACACACACAAACACACACGTACACACAAACACACACACACACGTACAAACACAAACACACACACACACACACACAAACACACACTCTCTCTCTCTCTCTCTCTCTCTCTCTCTCTCTCTCTCTCTCCTTTAGACTTCTGCTTCTGTTAAATTCTGTCTGCAATAACCCAGTGTTGCTACAGCAGGCAAGGTAAACAAACATCTGAGCAAAGTGTCACTATCACAGAATATGTGTTGATGTTAATTGACTAAGAACACACCATACTCTTTCTAATGGCAGAAATAATAGAAGCTGATAATTTGATTCAATACTCAAGATCTCATTGTGACCCAATAGTGATCACTGATTTACCATCCCCTTATCATATGAATAGTTGTCATTTGCTAATGGGAGGGTCGAAACCTCACTCAGAGGCTGAAATGTGCAAGGGGTTCGTTATATTGTCCTTACAAAGTGATTATTTATATTTTAGTTTCAAACTTAATATATTTTAAAAGAAAAGGGTTCAAGGTTGCTGTGGGTTTTAGTTTTATGTTTGTAGGACAAAAACTCGCAGAGATTTTAAAATATATTAATCAAAATACCACCAAGTGCCCCACAGGGCACCTTGGGGCTGGAAGAGTTAGATATTATACTGTGTAGTCCTCACTCTTGCATATGAATCTCTTCTGATAGTGTAACCCTATTACACCACCAGTCACAGAGAAAACACTTCTAATGAAGTTACTGTCTATCAATGAATACTACATACGCATTGGATTCACATGAACTTATTTCAAGTTATTATTGTCAAGTTTTTTCTTCTGTTTCCTTTTACCACAAACCCACTTGCTGTGGAGAACTGGGGACAGCATGTGACTTGAAGTGAAACATGCTGATCCTGGCATCATGTGATTTTAACTCTTTCTTCCTCGTCACAATATGCTACATGTTAATATCCATGTGCATTATGTCTGTGTGTTTCTAAAGATTTGATGAAATTGTGTAACCTATTAAAGAATAGCCTATTCATGTTGACAGTTTATGTTCGGATTTGGAACGTGGAATGCGGGATATGTGTTACACAGCTAGGATACATGTTTTAGCTTCGTACTTCTACATGGGCTCCCTAGGTGTAGCGGCGTTCAGCACTCCACCATAACCTGACATAATAATAGATTTAGCTAGCAATTCTTCCTAATAGTTAGTAAGGTTAGCATGTCTGCATACTCATTCATTCTCTCTCTTTATTTAGTGCATACACACTCACTCACACACTCTCTCTGTCTCTCTCACACACACACACACACACCAGTCACTCTTCATAGACACACAGCTGGGCACTGGAGACACTGGTCTGTGTGTCTTCAATTGAATAAATACATAAAGATAGACAGACAGACAGGCAAGCAGGCAGGCAGACAGATATATACAGAGAGAGAAAGAAAGACAGACATTAAGCAGTGTGATTGGCCGTCTCTCTGATGAGAATCTCATGAAGCGCTTACTTTTAGCAGCCGTGTGGACCAATCAGATCTGTGGGTCGACTTCTGCTACCCCATTAACAGACGTGTTGACAGAAGTAGGGGAAGCACTGGAATGACAAGTAAGAGGAAGTAGAATGATGAAATCAAGATGAAAATGAATACCTTAACTTAAATCCTCTCCTTCAAAAGACTTACATGACAACTTAATTAATATGATGTGGTAAATGGTATATCCCTATCTACCCAGCAGGCTACAATCAGATGGGTCCCCCCTTATGTGTGGAGTTTCTTCTCAAGGTTTCTTTCTGTAAACAGGGAGTATTTCCTAGCCCCTGTCACCATTGTGCTTGCTCTAGGGGGGTTCAGGACTTGGGCCTAACGTGCCTAGAGAAAATGTTATTGTTTTGGTGCAATATATATATAATTAAATGTAATTATTATGTAGGAGTTGCTGCTGTCGCCAGCCACTTGTGTGCTGTTGTTGTATTCTGCCACCCTCACTATGCTTGTAAAACTAAAATCCCCATGCACCAAGCCAACCAACATAGTTAAAAATATCTCATCACAACTAAACACATAAAATCCCCAATATCAATAAAACTGGGCTACAGATTGAGAGCTCTTACAGATCCCGGGTACAGCATGCGGCACATGTTGTGGTTGTCGCCAGTCAGTTGTGCACTTTTGTGTATCCTGCTACCCTTGCTATCCTTGTATAAATAAAATGTGCATACACCATGTCTGCCAACCATAACTAAACAGATCTCATCAAAACTAAACATAAACGAAATTTCCATACACCTTGCCAGGCAGCCTCTCCCTCTCCTTCTATATCATATTACACTAATACCCATAGTGATGATGGGGCCATATTACCTACTGTTCATTGTTTACCATTTTTTCCCCTTTATCTGTTCATAAAATTCATGTTCACTAACCAAATCGTCTCTCTCTTATAGCGTGACATTTGCTCACAAATGCTGATGGCTGTGGAAACATTGTTCCTCATCACCATATCCATTAAGTACATATATGCATATTGGCAGCCAAACTCTACCTTTTTTCCCCTAATTTTTTCTCTTTGTCTCTTCACCCTGGAGTGAAATAAGTCAGCAGTGCACATAGGTGGTCCCCAAGCACCTGCTCTTATGTCCTCTGACTTGATGAGTGCCCTTTTTGCAGGGCATCTTTTCAATTCCAAATTTAATATTTTATTTTTGAAGCCAATTTTGAATTAAAAGCTTTCTGTTATTATGACAACTATATTTGGGTTCTAATTCTGCAAAACCACATGAGCCCTTGCTCCTCCCCCTTCAATTTATCTTGACAGCAACTGTAGTTACCACACGCAGATAAAGCACCCTGCATAGCAGCATCCGCATCTCCCTAACTTGCCATCATTGGTGACAGCCAGGTAACAACACTGTACACTAAGCCCCCAAGTTTGTCACACTATTGTGAAATTAAACCACTATTGAAACATTTTAATGCTGACTGCAATGGGCAAAATAGCCAAACTTAGACAATAGTCCTCCATTAAACTAACAATAAACAAGCTCTGGAAAAATAACCACGTCAATAAAACAAGTGAACTCCACCAGTTCCTTTGACAGGCAACTTCTACATGTGTGACGAGTAAATATGGATAATGTGGATAATAGTCTATGCAAGGAAAACACAGTAGTTGGCTTTTGCATGTTATTGTGCAAGCTCAGAGGGTATAGCAGTTCACACATAGGCCCCGTAGCCATGGTTACCTGACCACAGACCCTTTTCACAGGAAATCCTTGCTGTTGAGGCGACAACAGTTTTTCTGTTGCCTTTCAGCATATGTAAAATTACCCTGCATGTCGTTGTATGCATGTATTGCCTACATTCTTATAGTATTTAACCCCTTGCAACTACATTCTCAAATGAGATACATTCATATATTAACAGGTAGGATTTGTATGACACCATTCTTTCTTGCTTCACACCATTAACATCATCCATTTAGTCGTCATACAATCAGAGGGGGGAGTGGAGCAGAGAACACATGTTTTGGGGTAAATTACAACAATAACACTTTTAAGGGCAGTGCTAAATTAATTCCTTACTTAAACAAGTTTGCCAACTTTTTTAGATGTCTTGTAAGTAATACCACTGCCTCTTGTTTATGCTTGTCATAAAGTACATCTTTTTTTACAAGTGTCTGAAATAGATTGAATTGTTTGTTATCTTACTTCAGTTTCCAGTGTTGTAGACCCCGAGGTTCAGGACGTGTGTCAAATCCTCACAGAACATTTCTGTGTGAGAGGAAATACCCACACATTTCCTATCAACAGTCAAGGGGAGGGGCGATTTGTTGACTCAAAGCTTTTCCTTTAAACAAATAGTTATTCGACAAGTACGGCTATGGTGTGATACAACTTCTCACTTAAACAGTGTGGATTTGAAGTCTTCTTCAACACATGTTGGTTTTTGAATATGTTTTTCAGTTCTCTTGAATATGTTATGTAGAGAAGCCACTGTTGGCCCAGAGAGAGACGGTTATCTAGTGGCTGAAGGTATAATGCGTGATCTGTCTTATCCGGTGTCCTGATGAGAGTGCTTAGATGGCATAAGCTCTCTCTTCTTGACCAATCTGTTCCCAATCCCAGGGACTGACTTTACCGTATAGCTTTTACAGTTAGTAGCCTGACACAAGCAGTAACAAGTGTGTTTATACCATCATGCAATTCTGCCTCAATCTAGGACCGCCTCTGCCCAGTGAACGCTTCACACAACAGACTCCTTTTAACTACTCTAGAAGAAACAATACTACAGATTAACAATCAAGAAGTTATTGTAATGCCAAGAATGATGAAATACAAAAAAGATCACAGAAGTATTAGAAACACTAAAGTCAAAGCTGTAATATTATTATCCTAATGTCCTTTGCTGCCCTCAGACTTTTGTGGTTGACTGTGAGTCAGTATATTTGATGATGACCTGACTGATGAAACTGTACGTTTACTAACCAGGAGCATATATATATTGTGATGGCCCAGCCGGTGAGCAGTGCCCCACATGGCTGAGTACAGCCAAACGAAGGCAATTAAGAGGCATGGTGTTGGATGGGCGGTACTACCCCAGAGGATTCTCATAGGGAACTCCTCCCCACCCAGGTGTCTCTGGTTGTCCCTCCCAGGTGCACTCAATCAATCAGGCAATCAGGAGCCTTTTTAAACTCAACCAGAGGATACAGAAGCCAGACTGTCTTGAGCTACAGAGGAGTGAGAACCAGACGCCTTCCAAGACAGTCTCAGGGTAAGAGGCCCGCGGCCTGCCTTTTATACTACTGAAGACGAGTAATCGCTGTCTATCTCTCTCTTGCCTCAGGAAGAGCCCGACGGAGCCCCTGACGCCAACGGCCAGACCGGTGAAGCTTTTTGAGTTACCTTTGTGCGCCCCCTCCCTTTTCCCCCTTCAGTTTGTACAATAAACCTAAGTTCTGTTCACTGCAACTCCTGTGTCTGTGTCTCTTTTCCAGTTTGTGTACCCACTGTTTGCCCTTGCAAGGCCAGGCTCCCACAATATATACAACAGCACATCACATATCTGATAAAGGGGAACCTAGCTATGTATATGTTTGTATTGTACTATGTCTGTGAAGTTTAGCTGAGTTTATTTACAAGGCACAAAAATTACAAGGCTTGAAATAGAACACATAAAAAAACAAGCTGAAATAAATGTGAACAGGCCAACACACAAGTAAAACAGAGAGTGAAACAGAATGCATTTGTGTTACGTTGCATTTTTGCACGTACACTGTAAACCTCAGTCATTTCTGGGAAATAGACGCTGTTGTTTTAGAAGAAATGGAACTGAGAGCAGCAGAATGATAGGCCCCGTAGCCATGGTAACCTGACCACAGACCCTTTTCACAGGCAATCCTCTCTGTTCAGGGGCGGTGCCAAATTTTTTTTTCTGCAGGTGCTATGGGGGAGCTCAGCGTTTTACTGAGGGTGCTATGAAATTAGGTCGATAGCCTTTGTGTCACATGGTTCTCTACTACAACACCTCCCCACCATATCGTCTGTCATTTGTTTACCATTTTGCTCTCAAAAGCGTCTTTGGGGGCCATGAAAAGCGAAATACAAATTGATTGTATTATTATCATTAGGCTGCTTCCGACGGATGCGCACATAGCCGCGTTAAATACAGTTTTAAACTAGATAAAGCCCATCTAGAACATGTCCATTGGTTTGCTGTAGTGAGACGCCTCCAGAAGTCTCTATGAGCCTCTATGTCTGTGTGGAGTGTCTGTTCCTGCATGTCCAGAGACACAGCTTCTGCTATAGGCACAGCTGCAGGTGAGCCCAAAATGAGACACAACTGGCCTAATTCACTATTTCCCCCTCTATTAACAACTACACACTCATGAAGAACTCAAGACGTCATAAGACTTCAGAGAATTCAAGACTGATATGGAGGAATAGACTCAAACTAACCTCACTGATTTGAAACAATAAATGTTAGAGCTCCCCCTACTGTTGAAAAGCTGACACTGATCACTCACAATCTGTACTTGCACTGATAAAGTTTGACCTGGCCAAATATTAAACCAGCCACCATCCAGTGTTTTCATGGCAGCCACCTGCCAGAGTATGAGAACAATTAACAAAGTCATGTGACCAGATGGTCCACAGTAATTGGATAACTGTGCTGCATGTAGAAGGGTGACCATGATTCTGGCAGAGAATTTGGTAAAGATTAAAACTACTACTTAGAGACAGAAGCAGATTAACCACTTAATTTATACTATCAGTTTATTTACATACACTGGGCCCTAATTTCATAGGGCAATGAGCTCAGCAAACGGGCTTCGTGCCGTACCTGAGTTACAGTCTTGATAATGCTGTCTCTACCAGCACCTCATGATCTTTGGACTCACTGGCGGGATACACTGATAAGAGAGACTTCATGAGTCACCATGCTGACCTGGAGTCAGCCTCTCTCCTCTGTTACGACCAGATAAACTCACACAGACACACAGCACTGACCTCAGCACACTATGTGCCCCCTTAGCAGCCCTTCTTTAGCTATGGGGACAGACTTGAAGGAATCAGAATTTAAGGTTCAGAGTTAATAAGAGTTAATAATATCAGGCTTAACCATAAGGGTCTCTGTGACCACAGGATAAACCTCAACCCTCTTCTCTACCTCTGTAATTTCGTACCTGATGCCAACAGCAGGCAGGAAACCAGCAAGGATAATATTATGAAACTATTCATAATAGAGAAATGTAGATACATTTTTCATTTTCATCCATATCCATTTCAATTCCACAACAAAACAGGTAAATGCACTTACCTTGAGATAAGTGTAGCCACCTAAGACATATTCCACCTGTACAGGTTGTTCACTGTTTCAGAGTGAACTTTGTGTTTCTGTAACAAGACGTCATAAAAGGTTTTATAGTTTAGATAACACAGTCTCCATTGGAACACCCTCCTTTAGCCTTGAGTTCATATTCTTAAAGAAACAGTAACATGGTTTAGGTTGCTGTAAGTGTTTTGGACCGAACCTTTGGGTATCCTGTTTCAGCTCAGGGTGCAGACATTGTTCAGGGTGTTAATTGATCACATGTTCACACTCACAGTAACACCAAACCCAGCAATCCACACAGGCACCACTGATCACTGACTGAAAAGTCAGAGGGTGAATGTCACCCCAGGCTGATATGGAGTCAGTCCCTCACCTCTAGTGTCATCAGATTAACTCCTACAGGCTGATCTGGAGTCAGTCCCTCACCTTTAGTGTCATCAGATTAACTCCTACAGGCTGATCTGGAGTCAGTCCCTCACCTCTAGTGTCATCAGATTAACTCCTACAGGCTGATCTGGAGTCAGTCCCTCACCTCTAGTGTCATCAGATTAACTCCTACAGGCTGATCTGGAGTCAGTCTCTCACCTCTAGTGTCATCAGATTAAATTCAGGAAATGCACAAAATATACAAAAATGCAACATCACCATTTGCATAGTACTATCAAAGCAGTGGTGTATAAACAGAATACACATATTACTATTTCCATAGCATCACAGCATCACATATGAATAGGAGTGGGTGACCCCTGTGTTACTGCAGCATGGGGAGGTCATGTGATCTGGCACAGGGACACTAAGGAGTCAGGCCAAACCCAAACCCAGGATAGAGGGGCTCAGTGAATGTGGAGTGTAATGTGTGGAGGTGGGTGAGTGTGTCAGAGGAGACGCTGTAGAAGGACAGAGTGCCTGCTGGCCAGTCCAGGTACACTCCTACTCTGCTGGAGCGGGAGGAGGGGGCGGGTATGGCAGTGCCTTCATTATTGTGCCTGGCAGAGTAAATGTTATCAAACTCCAGACTCCAGGACTTGTCATTATGTCCCAGCCAGCTTTCATCATTCTGCCCTTTCCTCTGGATGCTTTTATATGCCACTCCTACATCAGCCCCACGCCCAGTCCACTCAGCCTCCCAGTAGCAGCATCCAGACAGACCCTCTTTGCACAGGAGTAGATGCAGCATCCAGACAGACCGTCTTTGCACAGGACCTGATGCAGCATCCAGACAGACCGTCTTTGCACAGGACCTGATACCACCAGTCAAATCAGGTGAGCGTGGCACTAATAGCATTTGAGTAGTTTATGGTTACTAGATATGCAGGATCAATGGAGTTCATGAACTAAATGATCATTTAAGTTAAGACGAATATGTATTAATGTAATGTTGTATCTGATGAATCAGTAATTAAATTGGGTGGCTATAGGAGCACTGGTGAATATTTTGTTGTATTTTGCACTGGTGCTCTTAGTTTGATTATGTGAAGGAAGGCAGTCAAGTTTAGATGGACCTTGACCTTTGACATCAGAGAAACAGAGACAAAGGAACAAAGGAATCAGGATGTTGAGTACATTTAACTCGGACTGACGTTTCAAAGGAAATGCTCTGGTACCCTCAGGAAGCTTTGAGGGGGCCTTGAGATGTCAGGAAATTATTTAAAACAATGAACCTAATTTATCAAGTAAAATACATGAATATTTGTATACATAACTTTTTAAAATATATGCTCAAACTAATTTCTATTCCAAATTAGATTAGAATGAATCATGAAACATTTGGCTTTAAAATCAACTTTGCTGTACTATTTAACATCGAATTTGATCAGCGTTAACCTACTTTTCAGCTGTGTTTCATATCAACTTTGTTGTTCTATTTAAGATCTATTTGATCAGCCTTAACCTACTTTTCAGCGGTGTTTCATATCAACTTTGCTGTTCTATTTAAGATTTATTTTGATCAGCGTTAACCTACTTTTCCGCGATGTTTCAAATCAACTTTGCTGTTCTATTTAAGATCTATTTTGATCAGCGTTAACCTACTTTTCAGCTGTGTTTCATATCAACTTTGCTGTCCTATTTATTCCTAATTTTATATTTTAGTTTTTTAAGCCATTAATTATGGCACCAAATTTCAATTAAAAGCGTTCTGTAACTATGCCCAACAACTACATTTGGAATCTAATTCTGCAAGCCCGCATGAGCCCTTGCTCCTCCCCCTTCAACTTCTCTTGACAACAACAGGCAGATAAAGCACCCTGCATAGCTGCATCCACATCTCCCTAACTTGCCATCATTGGTGACAGCCAGGTAACAACACTGTGCCCTAAGCCCCCAAGTTTGTCACACTGTTGTGAAATTAAACCGCTATTGAAACATTTTGGTGCTGACTGCAATGGGCCAAGTAGCCAAACTTAGACAATAGCCCTCCATTAAACTTAACAATAAACAAACTAGTCTGGAAAAAATAAACACATCAATGAAAACAAGTGAACTCCGCTGGTTCCTTTGACAGGCAACTTATACATGTGTGACGAGTAAATATGGATAACGTGGTTAATAGTCTATGCAATGCTGAGGTGGGTAGAGGAGGCAAAGCTGTCCTAGTGTAAAAGTATTGTTACTTTGTAATAATAATAAGTAGAAACATTAATAGATGATTTGACTAGCATAGACCCGCAAGAAAACACAACAGTTGGCTTTTGCATGTTACTGTGCAGGCTCAGAAGATAGAGCAGTTCACACATAGGCCCCGTAGCCATGGTAATCCAACCACAGACCCTTTTCACAGGCAATCCTCTCTGTTGAGGCGATGGCAGTTTTTCTGTTGCCTTTCAGCATATGGAGTAAAATTACCCTGCATGTTAGTGTATGCATGTATTGCCTAAATTCTTATAGTATTTAACCACTCAAAACTACATTCTCAAATTAGATACATTCATATATTAACAAGTAGGATTTGTATAACACCATTCTTTCTTTCTTCACAACATGAACATCATCCATGTAGTCGTCATACAATCAGAGGGGAGAGTGGAGCATAGAACACATGTTTTGGGGTAAATTGCAACAATAACACTTTTAAGAGCAGTACTAAATTAATTCCTTACTCCAACAGGTTTGCCAACTTTTTTAAGATATCTTGTAAGTAATACCACTGCCTCTTGTTTATTCTTGTCATGAAGTACATATTTTTTACAACAAGTGCCTGAAATAGATTGAAATGTTTGTTGTCTTACTTCAGTTTCCAGTGTTGTAGACTCCGAGGTTCAGGACGTGTGTCAAATCCTCAGAAAACATTTCTGTGTGAGAGGAAAT
>NC_045175.1:18726086-18731086 GCF_900700415.2 Clupea harengus | reverse complement strand
ATTGCAGATTGCTCTTCCCCTCAGGGTTCACATCCTACAGACTCATAATTAAAAGTAATGTGAGCCTATGAGCATACATCTTTAACACACACAAACACCAACACACCCCCCTACACACAGACACAGAGATAATGAGTATATTAGCATATCTTCGCATACACCTTACAACTCAGATCAACAGACAGGCAGACAGCAGACTCTCTTCTCTCCTCCAGAAACACGCCCCATAGCTCAGGCCGAGTCCATTAGTTTCACATGTGCACCAGGACTGTGTGCAAACGCCAGAGTGTGCCTGAAGGTGCCACAAGTACACACACTCACACTACAAGCAGCTCACACACACACACACACATAAACACACACACACACACTACAAGCAGCACACACACACCCACCACTGGGCGTTGCTGGGCTGCTGTCCTGACCTGCTCTGTGTCTCTCCAGTAGCTCCTGTGGAGACGATCCAAAGCAGATCCCGGCCAGCCCCTGTGTGTGTGTGTGGTGTGTGTGCATGTTAAATGGTCATTAACACAAGGCTCCTGTGACCAATGTCATGAGCGAATGATCGCTACTCAAGGAAAGAATTACAGGAATATCAGCCACCACTAGAGCCATGGCAGCACACACACAAGGTATTACATTATTTCCCATATGTGAGGAGTGACACTGACAGTGTCGCTGCTAACCATTCTGGTGCCCTAAGCATAACTCCTTTATGATGCCCCCCCCCAAGAGAAAAACGTTGTTTTTGCCAGTTAAATCGGAAATCGGAAATCGCAAGGTTTCATAAGCCATACCATAAACCTATTCATTTCAGTGTAAATTTGGCAAACCACTACTGTACTTGGATGCATTGTTCATAGTAATAGTCAAGACAATTATTACAAGTTTCTCTCAAATTTCATGTTGTTTTCTTGAAATAGCATTAGACCAAGGCTGCCCAATTTGGGGCCCGCGCTCGATTTTTTTGGCCCGCGAATCAGAGTCAAAACGTCATTCGTTAAACAGCATTTTAACCCATTTCGAACAGGGCCTCTGTCTCAACGTCCTATGTAACTCAGACTGGTTGCAGTTCACTGCCTAGCCACAGTTTTAACATTGTTTTAGATGGGTCAAGGGGGGGCGCTATTTACCTCTTGTCAATACAGATCCATAACTTTGCAGCTAAAGTTGTGATTCCTGGTTGCTATGGTTATCTAGGTGCTATGCTAGCTAGCTAAGGAAACTTTTAATAACCTAAACGATTTAAATGGAAGATTTCTGTTTGCATGAAATGATAGCTAGTTATCTAGCTAATGTTAATGTCTCCTCGATTTAACTTCTACATTTATAATGGGTGCCTGTGACACTTCGTATGAACGAGTTCATATTCATGAGTTCATATTCACACATATTAACACCAGTTCATCATGTGTAAAGAATGCTGATATGAAATATGAAAACAACCAGTAGTCAATGTGTAAGCTTCCAATTTAATCGTGATTTAAGATACTCTATTTGAGGACAGTCTGTCCTTCAGTCGAGGCATGATGATCTGTCGCTACAAGTTTCACCTGTTCATCGTGGCGTAACAAATGCTTGTGGAGTCAAGTGCAGTTGAGAGGCGCTTGTCTCCAGGGCACAGATTACACTTAACTGTTATATTTTTCTCTTTTCATGGATACAAATAAAAAAGGCTGTGATTGGAATACTAGGGTGACCAGACGTCCTCTTTTCCCCGGACATGTCCTCTTTCGAGACCTAAAAAATGCGTCCGGCAGGGATTCCAAAAACGTCCGGGATTTTGCTTCGTCGGATATTTGTGTTTCTCTGGGTCTTTCACAAACTAGTTATTACGCCCTTACAAGCTTTGGAAATGGTATCTCCCTTACGTTCCACCTTCTTGCGCGAGCTCTGACTGTAGAGAGAACAGTCATTGGTCGACCGATCTCAGTGTAGCCAGATACACGATAATTATCCTGCAAATACGACCATTTTGAGCCTTTGGTACGATACTTCACCATTTCCAATCTGGCAACACTGAGCACCTTGCCGCCTCCACTAGTTGCATTGTTTACAGCACATGACATCTGCAGCCATGCCTAAATGTAAATGTAAGTTCACGGACGAACTCAAAAAATAAATACCCATGTTTTCACCTCGGCCGTGATGCTTCGGAAGCTGAGTGCATGACATGCAGAGCAGGCACTTACGTGTCGGTGGCAAATAAAGGTGGCAGCGATTTGGAAGCTCACGTGCACTCTGCAAAACACAAAACTGCAGCAAGAGGAGAGAGCTCATTGAGTAAAGTGACAGACTTTTTTGTGAGTAAAACAGACACTTCTGTTACGGCTGCAGAGGGTACCCTTGCTTTTCATACAATAAAGCATCACAACAGCTACAGATCAATGGACTGCACATCTGGTTTGCTAAGAAAGATTTTCCCAGATTCGGTGACAGCTCAAAAAAGTGCTGAAGGGGATTCTGTGCACCCAGTACAATTTCAAACACATGACCTGCAAGGACTTTCATACCTATTTGATAGGTAATCGCCAACTTAATTTTCTTATTTTAATAGATGGCCTTATAAAGAATTTATTATTTATTATTTAGAATTTTGTATTTGTTATTATTATTGCTTTAATATATGAGGAGGACTGAATAGTGTCTTCATTTTCTTATTTTAATATGTGGCTATATAAAGTATTTATTATTTAGAATTTTTTATTTGTTATCATTATTGCTTCAATATATGGACAAGACACATTAAAGAAGTGCTGGACTAAATGCCACAAAAAAGATTTGTTTTACATTTGCACTTTGCAGTTTTGTTAAAGTTCAATAAATAGATGTTCATATAGTCATTTGTGTCATTTAATTTGTGACATTTGTATGCATTCACATGGTCATGGTGCGGCATGCTATACACTTCCCCCCGTCACGCCCCCTGTCACGCCCCCCCCCCACCCCGCCGCGACGAAGTGTCCTCTTTTTCACAAACTCAAATCTGGTCACCCTAGGAATACGGGACTGGAGCTGTCCTTGACGGGACAAATCAAAAATCACCCATAATTCGGGATGTCCCGGACAATTCGGGACGGTTGCAACCCTACTTGCACCTAAGTTATAACATATTTGAGTGTGCTGATGTAACATGGTGTTTTGGGCCTGAGGGTTGTTTGCAGTGATTCACGGTGTGTTCTGAGTGATGTGTAGTTTCACATGAGTGTAGTGGTGATTGGCACACTTTAAATGAGCACTGAGCACGAACCTTTTCTACCGCACGTGTGTAGCATGATCACTAATTAAGCACAGGTGCCTAGCATTATGCCACTCCCCTCCTTAGGTGTTTCCCATCACAATGTTCCTATTTATACCCGTGTCCACAAGCTAATGACAGTATTGTCTGACGCTGTGTCCATGTATTAAGGTTGGTGATCGCGATATTCTTTGGTGTGGGCTCTATACTTTCTCTGGGTTTCATTTAATTGTAATAGAGTATTGTCTGACGCTGTGTCCATGTATTAAGGTTGGACCAGAGGAGAGTTGCTTGCGGACTGCCGGCCATTGACCCTGTCCAAGCTGTGTCGTGTGTGTGAATGAGAATCTGAGAACCAGAAGAGCGTCTGGCTTGGCCGTGTCCCGGGAGAACGAGACTGACGCGCACGGTGCTGAAACCATACAAACCTACCTGGACACCCAGACAGACATTTGAACTTTGAGTGCTGGCACTACTTTTAGGAAGCGCATTTTAATGTTTTATATTTATTATCAACTCCCTGGAGTCGCTAAATAAATCTCTTTTATTATTAAGCACGGTGTTCTGATTTCTCTTGCACGTATTCTGAGCTTTGCGTCTGAGCCTCAACCTCCCTTTTAGGGTGTGTTACACTAACATTAGCAATAACGTCAGCTAGTTCGAGTTGTATGCATAGCCTAACCATTAAATTAGCAGCACATTTCCCGTATTTAACCATGATTAAACATGGACTTACCTAAAAGTGATGCATGGGCATCATCTCACAGTTTCTTTCTCTTTCTTTTTTCTGCCCCTGACTCCTGTTGTCTTTTTGAGGCCATTTTTCGAAAAGTTGACCTAGCCTACTGTCAAAGTTTGTCAGGCCACTGAGATAGGAAAGTGAGCTTGGGAAGTTGAGTGTGTATTTTTTATTTTTTTGGGGGGGGCACCATTGTAACTTTTTTGGAGCAATTAAATATATCTCTTGTTCTGCCTGTTTTGTGATAAACATGCCTAAAAGGTGCCTAATATTTCTATACTAAAATAATATCAGCATTATCATTTTTATAACTATGAATATTTTTCAGTTGCCTATTCTTTGGTGCCCCCTCAGGACTTGGTGCCCTACGCACAGCGCGTAGTGCGCGTTATGGGAGCGGCGGCACTGGACACTGACACCGTTGTATCGTCTGCAAACTTGACAATGGTATTAGAACCATGTACAGGAGTGCAGTCGTAGGTGAAGAGGGAGTAGGGGAGAGGACTTAGCACACAGCCCTGTGGCACGCCGGTGTTCAGGATGAGGGTTGAGGAGGTGTGGTTCTCTACCCTAACAGACTGGTCTGTTGGATAGGAAGTCCAGTATCCAGTTACAGAGGGAAGTGTTGATACCCAGGTGACTGAGTTTCGAGATTAGTTTGGAGGGGATGACAGTGTTGAAAGCTGAACTGAAGTCTATGAACAGCATCCTCACATAGCTGTTGTTATTGTCCAGGTGAGAAAGGGCGGAGTGTAATGCCGTGGAGATGGCATCCTCCGTACTCCTATTATTGCGGTAGGCGAATTGGAAGGGGTCCAGTGTGGGTGTTAAGCAGGTTTTGAGGTGAGCCAGGACCAACCTTTCGAAGCACTTCATGATGGTGGGGGTCAGTGCAACAGCCTTACGTGCATTAATCCTGCTCAGTGCAGCACACACGTCGGTGGAGGAGAGTGTTAGGGGCTGGTGGTCTGAAGTGAGCACAGCCTTGATGGCAGCCTCCTGGTTGTCACTGTCGAAGTGTGC
>NC_045175.1:18606086-18723586 GCF_900700415.2 Clupea harengus | reverse complement strand
TAACACCTGTCGTGCTCCACAACGCCAAACACAGACACACACACACACACGCACACACACACAACAGCAGCTCACACACACACACACGCACACACACACACACACTACAGTAGCTCACACACAGATACATTGAAAGATAAATGTGTAGGCCTATTATTGCCATAAATGATCAATGGAAAATGGAAAATTCTACTCATAGAGCACTCAAAGTGTGATTGGATCTTCTATACACATTTAATGGAATCCATTGATATTTTGGTTTGATGTGTTCTGGCTAATCAGTGTGACCCAAAGCAGTAGAAGCTTTACAGATCATCATGAGCACGGTGGACAGCTGGGAATCCACTGTTGTCTCAATACCATGTTCATGTGTTTCACAACAGCTCACAAAGTTGGCCCAACAGCAGTCAATGTGTCCTAAAGCATCACCTCTCCTGAGGTTCAGGCCAATCACCACTAGAGGGCGCTCCAAACTCCCTAAACTCACCTGTCTCTCTGGAAGGCTCCTGTGGGTTTCCCTGCCTTGGATCTTGCCTGATCTTATTGAACTACACATGATCAAGTTTTAAAAGCTTACTGTGAGACATGGGTTGGCACAACTACAGCAGCTTACACACACACACACACACACACACACACTACAGCATCTTATATATGTTGGCACAACTGCAGGTTATCAAACAGTCACAAGAGAAGAAAGTGGGTGATCAGACTCTGCTGTGGGCTGTTGGGAACAGGGGGGCAGGATTTGGAGGGTTAGTTTCATGTGCCTGGCGGCTGGGCTGCGGTGCTGCTGCGTCTCGGTTGCGTGTGTGTATTCATACTCCAGTCCCACCTGAGACGAGTGTATCTCGAAGGCAGTGTACATGCTCTAACCTGTTAACATGGGCACAGTTATGAAAATCAACAGGTAACACAGCCAGTGTGAAACAGGGCTTAGCTTCGGCCAGTTAGCATCCAAATTGACCACCGACATCTTTAAAAATGTCAGGCCATGGGTGCAGGAGATGTTATTTGAAACCTCTAGATCTTTCGTTTAAAGAAATGACAACCTGCTGCCAGTGGAAGATGAACTAAATGACTAATCAAGAGGGAGACGAGTTTCCTCAAGACCTAGGACCTTTCCCTGGGAAAATGCCTCATCCTCTCACTCTCTTATTTCCTTTATTAATTTCTCACTCTGTCAAGTGTTTTATGAATTATGCACTTTAAGCACAATCAGGTAAAGTTTACTGTATTTGTTGTCATAAATAACCTGGGTGTTTGATATAGTTTGAACCTCAAATAGATCATTCATTTTAACCACATAATGAAATATAACCATCTTTACATTTCATTTTTTTATTTGTCATGTACAGTTTGCAATGAGTTAAATTATGTTCCACATTGTTGAGTACATACACATATCAGAGTAAATGTCACATTTTAAGAAGTCATTTATTTAAAGAATAAAGTCCCCCCCCCCCCCACTCTCTCACACACAAGCAGATCTGTTTATTTTTCACAGAATACATGATGAAATATGTACAGAACATAAAGGGAACAACAGAGAGAGGGTGAGAGAACACACACACACATGTGTACACCACAAACACACACACACACATGTGCGTGCACACACACACACACACACGTGCACACAAAGACACACATGCAAGTACAGGCGCATACACATGCACACACATATACTTTATTTGTTGTTATGGTCTCCATAGCAGCAAATAATGTTTCAGTATATCAGATACAGTATATATAGTAATGTACATTTTCCCTCTAAGTGGCACACCGTGGTGTTGGAACCGGAGTGTGTGACTCTTCTGCAGACTCTGGTGATCCTGCAGCATGAGGAGGTCATGTGATCTGGCACAGGGACACTGAGGAGTTTTCATCCAAAACCCTAAACCCAGGATAGAGGGGCTCAGTGAATGTGGAGTGGAACGTGTGCAGGTGGGTGAGTGTGTCAGAGGAGACGCTGTAGAAGGACAGAGTGCCTGCTGGCCAGTCCAGGTACACTCCTACTCTGCTGGAGCGGGAGGAGGGGGTAGGTATGGCAGTCTTCTTATTATTGTGCCTGGCAGAGTAACTGTTACCAGAGCATCTCAGACTCCAGGACTTGTCATTCCATCCAAACACACTGTCAGCACTCCCCCCTTTCCTCTTGATGCTTTTATAGGCCACTGCTATATGAACCTCACTACCACTCCACTCAGCCTCCCAGTAGCAGCGTCCAGACAGACCCTCTCTACACAGCACCTGACGATAGGAGTCAAATCTCTCTGGGTGGTCAGGATACGGCTGATCCTTTCTCACACGCGTCACCTTTTTGTTCCCCTCAGAGAGAGAGAGATGTGTGTGTGCTGTGTTTGGGTCCAGTGTGAGCTCACAGGCATCTGCAGACAAGAGGAGAGAACATCCTCATCAGAATATGGGATAGAAAAGGGACTGTTCACTCCAAACCCACCCACACCCGCACACACACACACACACTAACATACAGATGTTCAGATACACACACCTCTTTATGCTTGCAGACGTGTCTGTCTGTCTGTCTGTCTGTCTGAGTGTCAGGAAGGTGTATATGTATAACATCTTGTGTGTGAGTGTATATTCCTGTGAGAATATGTGTAATCTCTTGTGTGGGGGTGTAAATGAGTGTATTTCTGTCAGTTTCTCTCTCTCTATCTCTGTGTGTGTGTGTGTGTGTGTGTGTGTGTGTGTGTGTGTGTGTGTGTGTGTGTGTGGCGGTGGGAGTTTGTTAATGTCTGTGTATAAAAATACGTGTGTGGAAGTGAGTGGGTGTGTGTGTGTGTGTTTGAATGTGCATTCCTGTGTTTATGTGATATACGTATATTCGTGTGAGTGAGTGAGTGAGTGTCTCTCTCTTTCTGTGTGTGGGTGTGTGTGTCAGGAAGGAGTACATGTGTAATCTCTTCTGTGTGAGTGTGTGTGGGTCTCTTTCTGTGTATGTGTGTGTGTGCCTGTGTGTGTCTGGAAGGAATTTATGTTGAATCCCTTGTGTGTGAGTGTACGTCAATCTGTGTGTGTGTGTGTGTGTGTGTGTGTGTGTGTGTATTATTTTGTATTTGTGATTTTGCTATGTGTGTGTGTGTATGTCAGGAAGGAGTATATGTGTAATCTCTTGTGTGTGAGTGTAAATGAGTGCATGTGTGTGTTTATCACTTTCTCTCTCTATATATATCTTGTGTGTGTGTGTGTGTATGTTAGTTGGTGTCTATGTATGATAATGTAGATGTGTGATATTGTGTGTGGGTTGTGTATGAGCATCCTTTTGTATTTGTGACATTTGTTCGTTTGTGTCTCTGTGTGCGAGGAAATATATGTTTGATCTCTTGTGTGTGTTTGTGTATGCCTGTGAGTGAGTGAGTGTGTGTGAGTGTGTGTTAGTTGTGTGTGTGATTGAGTGAGTGCATGTATGGGTCTCTTTGTTTGTGTGTGTGTCAGGACGGAGTATATGTGGAATCCCTTGTGTGTGAGTATGTCAATCTGTGTGTGTGTGTGTGTGTGTGTGTGTGTGTGTGTGTGTGTGTGTGTGTGTGTATCACTTTCTCTCTCTTTCCATCTGTGTGTGTGTGTGTGTTAGTTTGTCTGTGTAAGATAATGTATATGTGTGTCAGGAAGTTTATGTAAGATATCTTGTGTGTATGCGTGTGTTAGAGAATGTGTGGCAGGAAAGAGTATATATGTAATCTCTTATGTGTGTTTCTGTCTCTCTCTCTCTCTCTCTCTCTTTTGTGTCTGTGTGTGTGTGTGTGTGTTTGTTTATGAGTGGATGAGTCAGAGTGTGTGCGTGTGTGTGTGTGTGTGTAAGCTGCTGTAGTGCTTGTGTGTGTGTGTGTGTGTGTCAGGACGGAGTATATGTGGAATCCCTTGTGTGTGAGTATGTCAATCTGTGTGTGTGTGTGTGTGTGTGTGTGTGTATCACTTTCTCTCTCTTTCCATCTGTGTGTGTGTGTGTTAGTTTGTCTGTGTAAGATAATGTATATGTGTGTCAGGAAGTTTATGTAAGATATCTTGTGTGTATGCGTGTGTTAGAGAATGTGTGGCAGGAAAGAGTATATATGTAATCTCTTGTGTGTGTTTCTGTCTCTCTCTCTCTCTCTTTTGTGTCTGTGTGTGTGTTTTTGTTTGTTCATGAGTGGATGAGTCAGAGTGTGTGCGTGTGCGTGTGTGTGTGTGTGTGTGTGTGTGAATATAGGTGAGTGTGTGTGTGTGTCTGTCTATGTCCTTGCATTATTTTGTATTTTCAAATATTTGTGCGCGTCTATGTGTGTGTGTCTGTGTGTGTCAGGAAGGAGTATATGTGTACAGTACTATCTTGTGTGTGGGTGTAAATGAGTGTATGTGTGTGTTTTTCTGTGTGTGTGTGTGCCAGGAAGGAGTATATGTGCTATCTCTTGTGTGTGTGTGTGTGTACAAGAGTGTTTGCGTGTATTTCTGTCACTTTCTCTCTCTCCCTATCTCTGTCTGTGTGCGTGTTTGTTTGTTCACGTCTGTGTAAAGAAAGATATGTATGATCTATTGTGTGTGTGTGTGTGTGTGTGTGTGTGTGAGTGTGCATGTAGGGGAGTGAGTGTGTGAGTGCGTGAGTGTGTGTGTGTGTGTGTGTGTGTGTGTGTGTGTATGTGTGAGATTTGTGTGTGTGATTGAGTGCATGTGTTTGTCTCTTTCTGTGTGTGGTGTGTCAGGAAGGAGTATATGTGTTATATCTTGTGTGAGAGTGTGAATGAGTGTGTGTGTTTGTCACTGTGTCACTGTGTGTGTGTGTGTGTGTGTGTGTATGTATGCATGTAAGTGAGTGAGAGTCTGTGTGTGTCTGTCTGTCTGTGTGTGTCTGTGTGTGTGTGTGTGTCTGTGTGTGTGTCAGGAAGGAGTATATGTGTAATATCTTGTGTGTGGGTGTACATGAGTGTATGTGTTTGTTTATGTGTGTGTTTCTCTCCCCTCTTTCTCTCCGTATGGTTGTGAGTGTGTATGTGACCTTGTTTATGTGATACAGTTTGTATTAATTATGATTCTGTGTGTGTTAGATGTGTATATCTTTGTGTGTGTGATTGCATGATTAAATATACTTGTGTGTCTATGTTTGTGTGTGTGTGTCCTTGTGTGATACTGTACGTGTTGGTCATCCTGGACTCATTTGTGTGTGTGTGTGTCATGCCGTGGAGTTAGTGAGTGTGGGTGTGTGTGTATAAACCTAAGGACACACACACACAAACACACTGAATGTCAGGTATAAATTCTGTTCTACTTTCATTGTCCTGATGACACGTCATGATAATCTTATGGCAGTAAGCTGGCAGCAGTTTTCAGGGCCAGACACTGCAGTTGCTCAGCACCAGCTGTATGAGCTGGGAGTCGACTTGATCACATTCATGTTCATGTTTTAGAATTATCAAGTCAAATGGATCAGAAAATGAAAACAAAGAAACATCAGCCTCCAGTACTGAAGGCACACCTATCACACACGCATGCACTGCTTAACCTATAAACATACACAACCACTTTCTCTTTTTCATACACACACACACCTCTATGTTTCCATGTGTTCATACACAATCATGCGTATTATTTTTTCAGGGAAAATAAACAAAATCACTCACATTTTCTCAGTCCTGGTTTAATCCTGCACTCTCCTCCATGGTCATACCTCAAGAAAGAAGAAGAAAATACAGTTGGGGCACAAAACCGTGAGTTTAGCATGTGAACTGATTTGTTATCAGTGTATCATTTTAATTAATCAAAACTATATAAACTTTGTAGATCAACAGGGAAAAAACTGAGTATGTAAAATAAAATCAGTAATATATTTCAGTCTGGATACACCTAGAATATTTTTTCAGGACAGCTTACATATAGCTGTACATAGACACACTGGACCCCTATCAGTTTCCCCATCAACAAATCAGATCAACCAAGGATCTCCACAGCAAACAAATACAGCCATGTTAGAATGCGGTTCCTTAGCTACAGCTCAGTATTCAACACCATCATCCCCTCCACACTAACAGACAAACTACTCATGCTGTGCCTTATCCCCTCCCTCTGCAGCTGGATCATGGACTTCCTCACTAGCAGAACACAATCTGTCAACATTGGGCCTCTCTCATCACAGACACTAATCATGAACACTGGCTGCCCTCAAGTCTGTCTGCTGAGCCCCCTGCTCTACACACTCTTGACACATGACTGCACTGCCTCCTGTGAGAGCAACTCCATCATCAGGTTTGCTGATGACACTACTGTCATAGGCTTGATCACTGGTGGTGATGAGACAGCGTACAGGAGTGAGGTGTCAAGCTGAGTGACATGCAGAACAACCTTTTCCTCAATGAATGTCAGCAAAACTAAAAGAGATTATTGTGGATCTGAGGAGAAGAAACAGAGGACATCAGCACCAACATCATCAGTTACTTCACACAGACAGATCTGCACTGGTGAAGGTGGGCACCAGCTAATCAAGAAAGACAATTTACTCAGGAAATTGAGCTGGCCACCTAGTATCCTTACTAAATTATACAGGTGCTTCTAATGAGAGTATGCTTACAAACAGGCTGACAGTGTGGTATGACAACAGCACTGCTCAGGACCACCAGAGATTCATCAAGACAGCAGCTCCACTCCCAACCCTGGAGCTCACTTACTACCAGAAAGTCTGCAGGCAGGCCAGAGGCATAGTAAATTACTCCACCTATCCCATGATGTTATGTCCCTTTGTGTTTCTGCTTTTTTTGTGCTTGTTTGCTGTTGTGTCTGCATGTCCTTCTTTATGTGTGTGTGTGCGTGTATATGTGTGTGTTCCAGGATGTCATATGGGCTGATGACACCTAATTGACAACACCTCTGCCTGCTGTCTTTTCAATGGGGTTTCACCCTTTCCAAACACACTCTTTCAGTTTGTGAGACTCATGAACTAGACAAGGCCAAAGTGTGTGGATTCAGACATGCCATTATCAGTCTGTCTGGACCAGATACTGTTAATGTTATTTTTCCTAGTTTCATATGTCTTCTGTGCAATACATATACACAGGCTTGGTCAACATATTTTTTGCCCAAAGTGCAGTCTCTGTCTTTTGTTCTTGCCTCTGACCCTAGACTGGGGTGTGGCACAAGCACAGATAATTTACCCAGTTTACCTAGTCAGTGTGGCAGGTGGGACTGCAGTGTGAGCAGTTCCTGCTGGAAGGAGAGAAGTGGCAGGGGAAAAAGGGAGGAAATAGTGTGACAGCACTGTTACTATGGGCACCAGAGCCAATTGGATCCACCCACAGCACTGCTGGGAAGCTTTGGTTGAGACAGACGTCTGACAGCAGCACTGACTGCAGCATGCTGTGACTGAGAAGATGAGGGGAATATAAGTGGCTGCTGACTGGTGATACTAGCAGGACATGTGCACCCATGACTTCTTGGAGTTTAGGAAAAGGAGTGACATGCACATCCATGTAAGAATAAAAAGAAGATGCACCTCCAGCAGTCCAGACTTGGTGCTCTTAGTGAAAATACTTTTTCCCATCCGCTCCATTAAAATCCTCCCACACAGCCCCTGAGCCTTGGTGCCCTCAGCAACTGTTTAAAATAATATGTACGCCCAGATAAACACCCAGCACTCACTTGAAAGTCGTTAGTTTACAGTTGGGATCATTCAGTCTGTCTGTGAGTTCTCTGACATCTGAGTCTCCTGGGTGATTGTAGCTCAGATCCAGATATTTCAGGAAGGAGGGGTTTGATTTGAGGGCAGAGGCCAAGAAAGAACAGCCGTTGTGTGTGATGAGACAACCAGACAGTCTGAAACAAGAGATCATCTTTCCTCATTATTAGTGAAGGGAAATGCATTAAAAAGGTGTGCAATTTTGTCTGTCAAAATCACAAACATGTCTTGTTGAAAAAAAATGGTATTATGAGAGCAGATAAATAACTAACAACATTCATAAACTGACTCAGAGAGAGGAAAGGTTAAGGGATCCAAAAGCATGTTAATTTTTAGGTTTTTGTTTTTTGTTTTTAGCTTTTCAAGACTAAGAAAAACTCAATTAACATATTTTTTGATTCCCTTATTTTTTCTTTCTTCATTTATCTGAGAGATTCTATTCAGAACTAAATTATAGTTATAATTATTTTGTGCGGCGCGGCGGGGGAGAGAACTGTTGTAAATGTAGTATACCCCCATGATTTTTCTGTTGTCCTGTCCAAGATTTTGTGGCCTTCATTTTATTAGTTATAATGCTGTTGCATGTTTGAACGAATAGACGGCATTCTGAGCTAATAAATGATGCAGTTCTAAACCACTTTAGTAGGCCTAATGAAAGAAAGAAAAGACTGTGATAACAGTTATAAGTGATAACTGTGACAACAAATTCGTAGCCTAATAAAAACTTTCTCTGCACAAGTGATCAGTACATAGCAGGCCTATTACATTTCCTCTGGGATGTTATTTCACTCTAGGCTACTTAGGACCTTCTCAAACAATGGTCATGTTGTATTTTTCCCTTTTTAATTAACATATTTAATACAACCTCATACCTGTCAAGTGTCATGATTCATCATATTTTTTTTTTCTCCCCACTGCTAAGACCAAATGATGGCGCTGTGTTTGCTTCTTTATCATTTAATACAATTCTAGTCAGTGGAAGAGCTTTTTAGGCTATTATCATTAGCCTATTATTAGTAGAAACATATAGCCTATTACACTGTGACATGACAATAGCTGTGCGTAGGCCTATGTGTGGACACTGTAGAAGGCTGTCGCGGACTTCGAGCATGAACTTGAGAACATCGGGCATGTTCACACTTGACAGGTAGGCCTATGATTCTCTGATAATATGCATCATACTGTGTTCGTTACCTGTTGCTCCTTAATGACTGATGTCAATATTGACATTGCACACTGTGCAGAAAGCATGGTGGGGAAGTCTGAAAAGAACGGAGGCATGGCCATCTCTCCCGGTGACTATCAATGATTTTTTGAGGCGCATGCAATCTTTTTATTTTATCCGGTGGTTCTGCCATGGTAGCATACTACAAGAGTTTGTCTGAAATTAGTAATATCAAAAACACCAAGAAAGCGTAACGTCAAACCATTTGTAACATAGCCAAGACACTTAGATATATTTGCCATTTTAAATCGATGGCGAACATAAAGACTGCATGGTTAACATCGTTGGGCTAAAATTAAATTAATTTAACGTCTTATCTCTGCATTACTCGTTAGTTTACCTTTCAGTGATTTTTAACTTGGTTTAATGTCCCCACTTGAAGAATTGCTCAGATGTTGGCGAGAAGGGAGAGTTAGGTAAGTATGAATGAAAAATCGCTAACTGAGACAAAAACAGCGGTTGATTCTACTGACTGTAGAGTAAGCTAGTAATTTCTGATTTCGAGGGTCATACAGAGGATAGTAACGGCAGGGGGTCTGTGATTGGTCAAACTTCTCTTCTGCTTCTTGCTCTGCTGCAGCTGCCTATATACGCCTTGGCGACTCGACACAGACAGACTTTGAAGACTGAACCCGTTTTTATTTTTTATTTTTTGTTTTGCATACTTTTAGAGCATCAACTCATACCAGCGTACTTTGATGTCAAAATGCGTGCCAGGTACGCAAAATGCGTACATGTTGGCAGGTCTGTGTATGGAATGCAGCACATGCTGTGTTTCTTTGCAAAGGATGTAGCTATTGTAAACCAAATTGACAGAATTAATGGATGTGTTTTTTTTTTCTCTCAACCCGACATGATTAAATGCGTCAAATGAAAGTCTGTAATCCTCTTGTCCGAGAAAGCATGCTGTATCCATTATCGATTGACAACGCGTGACTGTATTTAGAGTCTACAAGAACAAAAGTGTCTAGCTGGCAAGTGGCTAACGTTAGCAATTCTAGATCATGCAGCATGATCTTGGTTACAACAACCCGATTTAATGCAAATTCAGTTGAATTTCAGCCCATCCTGTGCATTCCTCCATCACATGCACAGATAATTCCCAGCATCCTGCACACAACATTGTTCTACCATTGCCTGACTGAGGTCTCCATTCCTGTGGTATAAAATTACTAACACATCTTGGCCTCCTTGGGGAACCTCTCTGTCCCAGAAATTTTCATTTATTCCAAACGGTTCAACATACTTCTACTACAAACAATACAAATGGGAGACTTTGTTTCAGTTCTACTTAAACACTACAAATGTTCTTACAATAATGAATGAAAACACATCATGAAAACTGATTACATGTTCTTTGGCTGGCTCTTGATAGGCAGCGATTATACAAGTGTAAAAGTGTGGTATACAAGTCCACAACAATTCTGACCTACACTGATTGACTGGTCAGTCCGTACCATGGGTCAAAATAATTATAGTTATCCCCTGAAAATATCACTTTGCTTCTTTTTCTTACTGACCATCTACCCACAAGCATTTGAGAATCTGTGTTAAAACTTCATTACACCATCTACATAGTGTACCATGAGACATTGATAGGTAGCAGGAGTGTTCTGTCACTTTCTCCAAAATGCAGATGGTTTTGTATAGACAGAAGTGTGAACAGTTCATGGACAGCAAACTAATCTAGCACATGCATCAAAAGCTCCAATCAGGAGTGATACTAGATATTAGAATAAAAAAAGTGAAACACCAACCTTAATGTCTGTAGTTTAGAGTGAGGGCTACTTATTCCTGCAGAGAGAAGCTGAACTCCAGAATCCTTCAGGTCATTGTTTGTGAGGTCCAGTTCTGTCAGGGAGACCGATGACTGCAGAGCAGAGGCTACAGCCTTACAGGATTCCTCTGTTAGCTTACAGTCAGCAAGTCTGTGTAGAGTGAGAGGTATAGAGTAGGGGTGTCACAATACCAAAAATTCAGTAGTCGGTACCAATACCAGTAAAATAACACGATTCTCGATACCAATTTCGATACCACGGGAAAAAAAAAAGGATTTTCCATGATTCCATGTACTAAAACTTGAAACTTGAACTTCTTTATTAAAATATTTGATAGCAAAATGTCATAAGACATACAAAACATGTGCAATAGAGCATATCACAACATAATAAAGTGAAATGTATGGTCATAGTGCAACAACTAGTGTCCCCAGACACATTCCAGACTTCCAGGCATCTTTTCAAAAGGTACTGTGCAAAAACAGCAACAGTGCAAAACAGAACAGTGGATATAACAGTGCAGCCATTCAGCTAACAAGATGAACATGAGTTTGGGCAAAATTGCATCATTTTTCACAGCATTTCACAGCCCTAAAGAGTAAAGCTTCTTAAAGGACGTATTAAATACAAAAATAAATCAATGTTCAGTGTGGTCGCGGCGAAATTCCAGCTGTCACTCGCAAATCGTCTTTTAGGCTACATTGTGTCTAATGCATCGAAAACAATAAATAAATTGGGTAATCGTGTTTTTTCAAACCAATTGCATATTCAGTTGTAACCATATTAAACTAGGACATTCAGTGAATTTCGCTAGTTTTGACATGATACTTGCAAGATACATGCTCTCTTTCTCTCTCTCTCTCCTTCTAACCAAGTTAGACTATAGGCTAACGTTAAAACTACAGCATAGCTAACCTAAACTACGTACATAACATACAATGGCTTAACACACGTGCCCACCATCTTAAACATCATGTAACGTGTATTTCAGTATGACAGATAAAAAAAACTGAAAAAGTGCATTCTTTGGATGTTGTTAATATGAATCAAAACTCTCCCTGAATTCTTTAAACAAATCCGGATGACGGTCTTTCAGGTGCTTAGCTAAATTGGAAGTATTACCTCCTTTGGTCTGAGGAACACGGTAGCATTGTTTGCATAAGTAGGGTGACCAGACGTCCTCTTTTACCCGCACATGTCCTCTTTTCGAGACCTAAAAAAATGCGTCCGGCAGGGATTCCAAAAGCGTCCGGGGTTTTGCCTCGTCGGATATTTGTGTTTCTCTGGATCTTTCACAAACTAATTATTACGTAGTTTTGGAAAGGGTATCTCCATTACATTCCACCTTTTTGCGCGAGCTCTGACTGTAGAGAGGACTGTCATTGGTCGACCGCCTTCCCAGTGTTGCCAGATATGATAATTATCCTCCAAACTGAGCCTTTTGATACGATTCGCCATTTCCAGTCTGGCAACACTGCGCACCTGGCCGCCTCCACTAGTTTCATCGTTTACAATAGTAAATGACATCTGCATGTGGAAAACAGCTGGTATCGGCGCTCACGGTACTTCAAAAAAATGGGTATCGTCTGTGTTTTGTTATTTTAGTACCGAAAGGTATCGTAAGTATCGGTTCTCGTGACATCCCTAGTATAGAGACAGAGAGTAGAACAAGGCATGGTAGCATGACTAAAAACAATCCTGTTCAAAAGTTTAGAATGACACAGACATTGACACTTTAACCATCGAATAAGGAGCAAACTGAACTGGAACAGTTCATGGCAAACTAATCTAGCACATGCCTATGTTTTGTAAACTGTGGTGTTTCATTGTAGGTCTGTAGGCTACATTTGCATAATGACAAGCAGATTTTTCTTTAGAAATCACTGAGCAGATGGCAGGTTTCATTCTTGGTTTCCTCATTTTCTTTTCCAAGGTTACATTGTGCTGTTGACTTACACATTATGCTTAAGTAAAAGCCATCTTATTGATGTCTCTTTTCTGTTGTCTTCATTTGCACATTGGCATTTAGGTAATACAAAAGTAACGGAAAGTAATCAAGTTACATTACTTTAATATTGTGATTCTTGGATTAGGTTACTGAATAACGTTTTTAACAGGTAATCAGTAATTGTATCGGTATACATTTTTAAAGTAACCCTCCCAACCTTGCTTGGTGATCACAGGGTCGCTCTAACTCCTGAGTCTGGATGCAGGGTGGCCCATGTGATCCGGGCTCTGATATAAACCTCCCCTTTCAACTGATAAAATACTTAAAAAGGTAATGTTTGTTCCCTGTCTAGTTAGAGAAGCTGGTTAATCTTCATGTGAAGCCATGCTCTCTTTTCCTTGATGCGCCTCACACACCTTGACCTCCTTGGGGAACCTCTCTGTCCCAGAAAGTTTCATTAATTCCAAACGGATTAACAGACTTTTACTACAAACAATACAAATGGGACACTTTGTATCAGTTCTACTTAAACACTACAAATGTTCTTACAGAAATAAATGAAAACACATCATGAAAACTGAATACATGTTTTCTGGCTGGCTCTTGATAGGCAGCGATTATAAAAGTGCAAAAGTGTGGTATGCAAGTCCACAACAATTCTGACCTACACTGATTGACTGGTCAATCCATACCATGGGTCAAAATAATTATAATTATCCCCTGAAGAAATATCACTTTGGTTCTTTTTCTTTGAAAAAAACCACTCTGAATCTATATACTGACCATCTACAAACAAGCATTTGAGAATCTGTGTCAAACCTTCATTACACCATTACAACTACTTAGTGTACCAGGAGACATTGATAGGTGTCAGGAGTGTTCTGTCCCTTTCTCCAAAATGCAAATGGTTTTGTATAGACAGAAGTGTGCACAGATCATGGACAGCAAACTAATCTAGCACATGCATCAAAAGCTCCAATCAGGAGTGATACTAGATACTACAATGAAAGTCAAACACCAACCTTAATGTCTGTAGTTTACAGTGAGGGCTACTTAGTCCTGCAGAGAGAAGCTGAATACCAGAATCCTTCAGGTCATTGTTTGAGAGGTCCAGTTCTGTCAGGGAGACCAATGACTGCAGGGCAGAGGCTACAGCCTTACAGGATTCCTCTGTTAGCTTGCAAACAGCAAGTCTGCGAGAGTGAGAGGTAAAGAGACAGAGAGTAGAACATGTCATGGTAGCATGACTAAAAACAATACTGTTCCAAAGTTTAGAATGACAGACATTGACATTTTAACCATCAAATAAGGAGCAAAATGAACTGAAACAGTTCATGGACAGCAAACGAATCTAGCACATGCCTATGCTTGGTAAACTGTGCACTTTCATTGTAGGTCTGTAGGCTGAATTTGCATAATTACAAGGAGATTTTTCTTTAAAAAAAACACTGAGCAGAGGGCATGTTTAATTCTTAAAACTTGGTTTCCTCATTTTCTTTTCCAAGGTTACATTGTGCTGTTGACTTACACGTTATGCTTAAGTGAAAGCCATCTTATTGATGTCTCTTTTCTGTTGTCTTCATTTGCACATTTGGCATTGAGGTGATCCAAAAGTAATGGAAAGTAATCAAGTTACATTACTTTAATATTGTGATACTTAGATTAGGTTACAGAATAACATTTTTAACAGGTTTAACACGATAACTGTATCAGAATACATTTTTAAAGTAACCCTCCCAACCCTGCTTGGAGGTCACAGGGTCGCTCTAACTCCTGAGTCTGGATGCAGGGTGGCCCATGTGATCCGAGCTCTGTGATGTATACAGTACTCCTCCCTTTCAACTGATAAAATACTTAAAAAGTCATGTTTGTTCCCTGTCTAGTTAGAGAAGCTGGTGAATCTTTATGTGAAGCCATTTTCTCTCTCCCTTGATGCGCCTCATTGTTGCTGATTTTTCTACCCTTGCCTGACTGAGGTCTCCATTCCTGTGGTATAAAATTACTAACATCTTGTCCTCCTTGGGAATCGTCTCTGTCTGAGACATTTTCATTAATTCCAAACGGGTTAACAGACTTTTACTACAAACAATGCAAGAATGAAAACACATCATGAAAACTGATTACATGTTTTCTGGCTGGCTCTTGATAGGCAGCGATTGTACAAGTGTTAAAGTGTGGTCCACAAAAATTCCAACCTACACTGACTTACTGGTCAATCCATAACATGGGTCAAAATAATTATATACAGCAAACTAATGTAATACATGCATCAAAAGCTCCAATCAAGAGTGATACTAGATATTAGAATGAAATTCAAACACCAACCTTAATGTCTGTAGTTTACAGTGAGGGCTACTTAGTCCTGCAGAGATAAGCTGAATACCAGAATCCTTCAGTTCATTGTTTGTGAGGTCCAGTTCTGTCAGGGAGACCAATGACTGCAGAGCAGAGGCTACAGCCTTACAGGATTCCTCTGTTAGATTACAATCAGCAAGTCTGCGTAGAGTTAGAGGTATAGAGACAGAGAGTAGAACATGGTAGCATGTATAAAAACAATGTGGTTCAAAAGATTAGAATGACACAGAAATCAACACCTTAACCATCAAATATGGAGCAAAATGAACAGACATATAGTTAAGACATTGGTCAATTAAAAAAATAATGATTTCAGATTGAAATAATAATTCTGTGCTTGGAATTTGTTTTTATCAAAGAATCCTCCATTTGCGGAAATTAAAACTTTGTAGCATTACAACTTGACTGCTTCCTTTATAAATATGTCTTGCCGAATTTGGAGCAATGCTCTGTCACTGTCATGGTCACTGTCTTGTTGTAGGAAAACACTTGTGTCCTTAAGCATCATTTTAAAATCCACAGTGCGATGGAGGAAAGGAAATAGTATGCATCAATGCCAGTGTGAGAGGAGCAAGAGGCGAAACAGAACATACAGCAGACTACTCTCTTAGTTTACCACCAGAGGGGAGATGGGATAAAGCTTTGCACACTTGAAAAGCCTCCTTCAAAATGTATTTTTGTGTGTTCAGTTCAGTGTGGATTCAATGCTTTATATACGCACACACATGCACGCACACACACATATAACACCTAAACAATGTGATGATGTAGATAAGGCCTCTGTGAACAGTTTCACTGACTTAGACAATTGTGAAATCAGAGAGCAAATTCTGCCTAGAGTAAAACATTGATGTTGCTATTGTCTGGTTAACACAATCTACAGTTAACAGTATGGGTCTGTTAACACAGTCTACAATATTACTGACCTCAGTGTCTCCAGTTTGCAGTTTGGACTCTGTAGAGCAGAGAGCAGCTTTTCCAATGACAGGTCATTCTGACTGAGGTCCAGCTGTCTCAAGGGGGAGTTTGCAGACTGCAGAGCTGAGACCAAAATCTCACAGGACTTATCTGTTAGTTTACAGCCAGCAAGTCTGTCAGAGAGACAAGAGAACAAAAAAATATAAAAATATGAGTGCCTCCTTCCACATCCATGCCATATGGAGGAGCAGAACTGAAGAATGGTTACTTATTTCTCAAACATTTCATCAGGTACAAAATAAATAAAAATGATGTTCAACTATTGTAGCAAACAATGTGAAAAAGACATGAGAAACATTTAATCATAAAAATGACATTCAACTGCTCTCAAAGACACTCATAGATTGAACTGGTGAGAACATGCAAATGTAAACAAAGCTTAGTTTCTTTAGAAAAAAAAATCACACAGTGGACCTTTAAACCTATAGTACCATGCTACCTATAGTAACACCTCTTAACATTAGCATTCCTATGACAACAGGTCTGAATTCAGTGTCAACTTTAATGCAGAACTTAACTCACAGAGCCTTTCTGCAGCATCTCACAGCTGGAACCAACCTCCTGCGACCTTCTGGAGAGGTTTTGTATTTCTTCAGGTCGAACTCATCCAGCACCTCCCCAGACATCAAAAGCACATGAGCCAAGGCTGAGCAGTGAGCCAGTGAGAGCTGTTTCACTGAACCCTTCTCTGCCTGCAGGAAAGCATTGATTTCATCATGAACAGAAGAGTCGTGCATTTCGACCAGGCAGTGGAACAGATTGATGCATCTCTCAGGGGAGATATTTGGCCTTTGCATCACCTTCAGGTTTCGGATTGTCTTCTTCTGACTTTCTGGGCTGCTGTATGTGTTTGTCAGGAAACCCACCATAAGGCTCTGATTTGACTCCAGAGAAATGCCATGAAGGAAGCGAACGAACAAATCAAGGTGTCCATTCTTGCTCTCCAAAGCTTTGTTCACAGCATTCTTTAGCAGCTCATGTAGATCTGGCAAAGACCTGGACTTCCCTTTGAGAAATGGTGTCAGGGCCTCCATGTTTTTACTCAAGTAGGAGGCAAACACATGAAGTGCAGCAAGAAACTCCTGGATGCTCAGATGCACAAAGCAGTAGACCTTCTTGTGCTGAAACACACATTCCTCCCTGAAGATCTCAGTACACATGCCAGAGTACACTGAGGCTTCACTCACATCAATGCCACACTTTTTCAGGTCTTCCTCATAGAACATGAGATTGCCATTCTCCAGATGCTTGAAGGCCAGCTCTGCCAGTTTCAGTATGACATCTTTGTGTGATTCCAGGAGCCTCTGTCTCTCTATATCATTTTCCTCTTGATACTTCTGTTTTTTCCTGGTGGTCTGGATGAGCAGGAAGTGTATGAACATCTCAGTCAGAGTTTTGGGGGCTTCCTTCCCATTATCCTCTTCCAGTATCTGCTGAAGGACAGTGGCTGAGATCCAACAGAAGACTGGCATGTGGCACATGATGTGGAGGCTCCTGGATGCCTTAATGTGTGAAATGATTCTGTTGGCTTGATTCTGGTCACTGATCCTCTTCCAGAAGTACTCTTCCTTCTGTGGATCACTGAACCCTCGTACTTCTGTCACCTGATTGATGCACTGAGAAGGGATCTGACTGGCTGCTGCTGGTCGGGAGGTTATCCAGATGAGAGCTGAGGGAAGCAGAGATCCCTGAATGAGGCTCGTCATCAACACATCCACTGATGATGTTTGTGTCACATCAGACAACTGCTGGTTCTCTTGGAAATTCAGCGGAAGTCGACTCTCATCCAGACCATCAAAGATGAACACAATATGGCGGTCTTTGTATTCACCACCCTGTAGCTCTCTAAGCTCAGGGTAGAAGTCCAGCAGGAGCCTGTGAAGACTGTACTGATCATGTTTGACCAAATTCAGCTCACGGAACGGAAGTACAAACATGAAATCTACATCCTGGTTAGCTTTCTCCTCTGCCCAGTCAAGGATGAACTTCTGCACTGAGACGGTTTTTCCAATGCCAGCAATGCCCTTGGTCATGACAGTTCTGATGGGTCTCTGCTGTCCAGGTAAGGGCTTGAAGATGTCATTGCAATGGATTGCTGTGTCTTCTGTAGTTTGTGATCTGGATGCTGACTCTACCTGCCAAACTTCATGTTCATTATTCACCCCTTCATTCTCTCCCTCTGTGATGTAGAGCTCTGTGTAGATCTTGTTCAGGAGTGTTTGAGTCTCTGATCTTATGACACCTTCAGATATGCTCTCAAACCTCCTCTTCATACAGGCTTTATGGGTCATCAGTGCTCTGTTCAGGACATCATCTGTTTGGCATTAAACAAACAAACAAACAAGCAAAACAGATCAGCATCATACGAATTTGTTATTGTCTCTGTAACCCACATTTCAAGTAGAGTAACACTGAGCACACAACAATGAGCTTCAAAATGTCAATATCATTTCGTTTCTTAACTAAATGGTGTTTCTATTTGTGCAGGAACCCAACTCTTGGAAGCAGTTCTGAAAGAAATACTTCAAGACTCACCTGTTAGTTTGGCCCTTTTGACAGGAGCATGCTCAGTTTGGAGATGTTTGCTTCCTTCCATGACTATGTGCTCATCCAAAGGAAGCTGTGGAGAAATCTGTGCCATGTGTAAGTGTGGGTATAGAGGGTTCTGCCCTGTGTCTGAGTATGGATACGGAGGAACTTGTGCCATGGTTGTAGATGGCTTCAGATGAAGCTGTGTCATTTCTCTGTGTTGGTAGAGAGAAGATTGTGCCATGGCTGTAGGGGGATATACAGGAGGTTGTGTCATGGTTGTATGTGGGTATATCAGAGGTTGTGCCATGGTTATGTCAGGGTTTAGAAAGGGTTGTGCTCTGGATCTCTTTCTGCACTGGGGACAGCTGTAGTCTCCTGATGGACCAGACTGGCTCCAGTAGCTGCTGATGCACTGCCTGCAGAAACTGTGTCCACAGGTGGTGATGACTGGGTCCCTCAGTAGCTGCTCACACACTCCACACCTGGACTGATCCTGGGTCAGAACATTCCTCTGAACACTGCAGTGACCGATAAATCACACAAAGAGTCACATTATTCATTGATGTGTAAGAAAACCTTACACCAGGATTTACAGAAACACACACACAAACACTCTCTCTCACACACACACACACACACAGGATCAGTGTATTTCTAAGCTGACTGCAGAGACACCAATAATTGCACAAAGACACACATAATTCACTACATCCTAACATTAAAGAGTAGCTGATAGGTCTGTACACACATATAGTCACATGAACACATTCAGAAACCACCCAGCAACACTGGAAGAGCAGATGAGTGTGTAAATACTGTGTTAACTAAGATTTGCAAACACACACACACAAACACACATACACACACACACAGTGTGAGTGGCAAAATTTTTGAGATAGCTCTGATGTTCTCTTCCTCCTTTCCTCTCCAGTTTAATGTAAGTTTTATATATATATAAAGACTGCCCGGCATGGATGCAAATATATGCCGGATGAATCAGTGTCTGTTGAGGATTGTTTACTAGCTGTCAGCAGCGATATTGGGTCTCAGGATATTTTATCAGCATCTAGAATAAACAAGGTTATCATTATTTTTCTTAGACAATATGGTTGATATGGTTGATCTTGTAGAATATGGCATCATAGTGAAGGATCAGTTATTTCCCATCCTGCCGCTGTCTAACCCCTCGAAAAGGTGATCCTTTCTAATGTTCCCCTTTCATTCACAATTCTTGCATGATATGATAAATTGATTGGACCGATCGAATGATTGATTTCAGGTTTGAAAATCTCGAGTTACAACATGTCAAATAGTTTAGACGACAAACATTTGACACTGAGGGTGAAGTACATTTTGTTGTATGCAAAGCTATACAATGACAATAAAGAGAAAAGGCCATGTTACGACAGGACCGTGGCAAGGTGACTGATGGAGGTAGTGGTGGGGATAAGTCGATGTATCTGTGTCTAACCAGGTGGGGCAGGAGGCGAAATCACTGATTAACAAACTGAGGCCGTTGTTCTGAAGGAAGGTGTGGAGAGTTCGGTGAGAACAGCTCCAGTTACTGATGGCAACGATGCCGCCCCTGTAGACAATGTGAATCAGAATGGTAAAAATTATAAAATTAGTCTAGATGTGACCCTGGGAGACAAAATGTTCTTTTTTTTTTCAATGTACCAAATGTAGGTGGTCCACATATACGTTTTTTTAAGCAATTGTCTGAGGCATTGGTGGATTCCCCCCGGGGTAACATGCTGGGGGATGGTTTTGACTATACATTAGATCATGTGTTAGACAGGAATCATGAGGAACCACATCCTCAATCCACTGAAGCACTCAATTTAGTTGATCTGTGGCGGAATGCCTTGCATAGGGTAAGACAGTACACTTAGTTGAGGACTTGTACCAATCAGGTGTCTGGGGCAAGACTTGAAGCAGATAACAGGGGCATGTTCTATAGAAGCTGTATTTCCCCAAGTCTGATCATTATGTTTCAGTAGCTGTCGTAGCACTTACACTTTAACACTAGGTTATTGCAGGATCACTCTTTTAATCTGTTCCAGAAATCCTGGAGAAAGGAGAGGTCTAGATTCCCAACCCTGAGCCAATGGTGGGATATGGGCATGGTGCAGACTTTTGATTGCACTACACTGCACATAGCACCAGGACACTTAGAGAGAGGATGTTGGCAATTGAACAAGCAATTATTGAGCAAATGAGGCACATCGATGGGAATTATAAGAAGCTTTTTGGGCTATTAAGAAGAACAGACTCATGTGAAGGGCTCTTATGGAGGAGAGCCAGGTTTTCGCAGTTTCCCAATTTTTTGAACTAGAGAAAAAGCCACAGGAGAGAAAACAACTTTTTCAGGTTAAACTGCCAGAAGGCAGGGAGACACATGAACACATTCAGAAGCACCGAGCAACACTGTGTGTGCGTCACTCATATGCACTTCCTCTCACTGAAACATGCACGCACTCAAACGCGTCCACAAACACACACAAATGCACAAACAATTCTCCTGTCTTGTACATATGTGTATTTGTAAAATGTCAATTAGAATAGCTGACAACTCACTTTGGATCAGACTGTGGTGGTCCACTGCTGAAATTGAGAGGGTGTCCCATGGACCGGTCACTCTTCATAGACACACAGCTGGGCACTGGAGACACTGGTCTGTGTGTCTGTGGCCTGGTTACATAAGGAGACAAAATAATAGATTTAGATAACACTTCTTCCTAAAAGTTACAAATAATAGATTTAGCTAAGTATTCTTTCTTATAGTTAGTAAGGTTAGCATGTCTGCATACTCTCTCCTTCACTCTCTCCCTCTTTAACACACACACATTTAAACAGACACTCACTCACACACAGACAGATAGACAAACACACTCACTCACTCACTCACTGAAACATACATGCACGCACGTACACACACAAACAAACATGTGCGCGCACACACACACACACACACACACACACACACACACACACACACACACACACACACACACACACACACACACACACACACACACACACACACACACACACACACACACACACACACACACACACACACACACACACACACAATTCTTCTGTCTTGTACATATGTGTGTTTGTCAAAACGTAAAATGAAATAGCTGACAACTCACTTTGGATCAGACTGTGGTGGTCCACTGCTGAAATTGAGAGGGTGTCCCATGGACCGGTCACTCTTCATAGACACACAGCTGGGCACTGGAGACACTGGTCTGTGCGTCTGTGGCCTGGTTACATAAGGAGACAAAATAATAGATTTAGATAACACTTCTTCCTAATAGTTAGTGAGGTTAGCATGTCTGCATACTCTCTCCTTCTCTCTCTCTCTCTCTCTCTCTCTCTCTCTCTTTAACAAAAACACAAATTTACACAGAGACTTACTCACACACAAACACACTCACTCACTAGCACACAGAGACACATACATGCACGCGTACACACACACATAAACAAACGCGAGCACACGCTCACTCACACACACACTTCTCCTGTCTTGTACATATGTGTATTTGTAAAATAGTAAGGTTAGAATGTCTGCATACTCTCTCCTTCGCTCTCTCTTTAACACAAACACACACACATTTACAGACACTCACTCACACACACACACTTCCTTTGCACACACAGAAACACTCACTGAAACAAACATGCACGCGCGCACACACACACACAAAAACAAACACGCACACACACACACACACACACACACACACACACACGAGCACAAACAATTCTCCTGTCTTGTACATATGTGTATTTGTAAAATGTAAAATATAATATCTGACAACTCACTTTGGATCAGACTGTGGTGGTCCACTGCTGAAATTGAGAGGGTGTCCCATGGACCGGTCACTCTTCATAGACACACAGCTGGGCACTGGAGACACTGGTCTATGTGTCTGTGGCCTGGTTACATAAGGAGACAAAATAATAGATGTAGATAACACTTCTTCCTAAAAGTTACAAATAATAGATTTAGCTAAGTATTCTTTCTTATAGTTAGTAAGGTTAGCATGTCTGCATACTCTCTCCTTCACTCTCTCCTTCTTTAACACACACACATTTACACAGACACTCACTCACACACACACACAGACAGACACACTCACTCACTGAAACATACATGCACGCACGCACACACAAACAAACGTGTGCGCACACACACACACACACACACACACACACACACACACACACACACACACACACACACACACACACACACACAAAGGCGCACACACACACACACAAGAGCACAAACAATTATCCTGTCTTGTACATATGTGTGTTTGTCAAAATGTAAAATGAAATAGCTGACAACTCACTTTGGATCAGACAGTGGAGGTCCACTGCTGAAATTGAGAGGGTGTCCCATGGACCGGTCACTCTTCATAGACACACAGCTGGGCACTGGAGACACTGGTCTGTGTGTCTGTGGCCTGGTTACATAAGGAGACAAGATAATAGATTTAGATAACACTTCTTCCTAAAAGTTACAAATAATAGATTTAGCTAAGTATTCTTTCTTATAGTTAGTAAGGTTAGCATGTCTGTATACTCTCTCCTTCACTCTCTCCCTCTTTAACACACACACATTTACACAGACACTCACTCACACACAGACAGACAGACAAACACACTCACTCACTCACTCACTGAAACATACATGCACGCACGTACACACACAAACAAATGTGTGCGCATACACACACAAACGCACACACACACACACACACAATTCTTCTGTCTTGTACATATGTGTGTTTGTCGAAATGTAAAATGAAATAGCTGACAACTCACTTTGGATCAGACTGTGGTGGTCCACTGCTGAAATTGAGAGGGTGTCCCATGGACCGGTCACTCTTCATAGACACACAGCTGGGCACTGGAGACACTGGTCTGTGTGTCTGTGGCCTGGTTACATAAGGAGACAAAATAATAGATTTAGATAACACTTCTTCCTAATAGTTAGTGAGGTTAGCATGTCTGCATACTCTCTCCTTCTCTCTCTCTCTCTCTCTCTCTTTAACAAAAACACAAATTTACACAGACACTTACTCACACACAAACACACTCACTCACTAGCACACAGAGACACATACATGCACGCGTACACACACGCATAAACAAACGCGAGCACACGCTCACTCACACACACAAACACAAACACACTTCTCCTGTCTTGTACATATGTGTATTTGTAAAATAGTAAGGTTAGAATGTCTGCATACTCTCTCCTTCGCTCTCTCTTTAACACAAACACACACACATTTACAGACACTCACTCACACACACACACACTTCCTTCACACACACAGAAACACTCACTGAAACAAACATGCACGCGCACACACACACACACACAAAAACAAACGCGCACACACACACACACATACACACGAGCACAAACAATTCTCCTGTCTTGTACATATGTGTGTTTGTCAAAATGTAAAATATAATATCTGACAACTCACTTTGGATCAGACTGTGGTGGTCCACTGCTGAAATTGAGAGGGTGTCCCATGGACCGGTCACTCTTCATAGACACACAGCTGGGCACTGGAGACACTGGTCTGTGTGTCTGTGGCCTGGTTACATAAGGAGACAAAATAATAGATGTAGATAACACTTCTTCCTAAAAGTTACAAATAATAGATTTAGCTAAGTATTCTTTCTTATAGTTAGTAAGGTTAGCATGTCTGCATACTCTCTCCTTCTTTAACACACACACATTTACACAGACACTCACTCACACACACACAGACAGACAGACACACTCACTCACTGAAACATGCATGCACGCACGCACAGACAAACAAACGTGCGCGCACACACACACACACACACACACACACACACACACACACACACACACACACACACACACACACACACACACACACACACACACACACACACACACACACACACACACACACACACACACACACACACACACAAGAGCACAAACAATTCTCCTGTCTTGTACATATGTGTGTTTGTCAAAATGTAAAATGAAATAGCTGACAACTCACTTTGGATCAGACTGTGGTGGTCCACTGCTGAAATTGAGAGGGTGTCCCATGGACCGGTCACTCTTCATAGACACACAGCTGGGCACTGGAGACACTGGTCTGTGCGTCTGTGGCCTGGTTACATAAGGAGACACAATAATAGATTTAGCAAACACATCTTCTTAATAGTTAGTGAGGTTAGCATGTCTGCATACTCTCTCCTTCTCTCTCTTTAACAAAAACACAAATTTACACAGACACTTACTCACACACAAACACACTCACTAGCACACAGAGACACATACATGCACACAGAAACACATACATGCATGCGTACACACACACAATCACACCCACACATAAACAAACGCGAGCACACGCTCACTCACACACACAAACACACTTCTCCTGTCTTGTACATATGTGTATTTGTAAAATAGTAAGGTTAGAATGTCTGCATACTCTCTCCTTCGCTCTCTCTATAACACACACACACACATTTACAGACACTCACTCACTCACACACACTCGCACACACAGAAACACTCACTGAAACATACATGCATGCGCGCACACACACACAAAAACAAAACGCACACACACACACACGAACAAAGGCGCACACACACAAGAGCACAAACAATTCTCCTGTCTTGTACATATGTGTATTTGTAAAATGTCAATTAGAATAGCTGACAACTCACTTTGGATCAGACTGTGGTGGTCCACTGCTGAAATTGAGAGGGTGTCCCATGGACCGGTCACTCTTCATAGACACACAGCTGGGCACTGGAGACACTGGTCTGTGTGTCTGTGGCCTGGTTACATAAGGAGACAAAATAATAGATTTAGCTAACACTTCTTCCTAAAAGTTACAAATAATAGATTTAGCTAAGTATTATTTCTTATAGTTAGTAGGGTTAGCATGTCTGCATACTCTCTCCTTCACTCTCTCCCTCTTTAACACACACACATTTACACAGACACTCACTCACACACAGACAGACAGACACACTCACTCACTCACTCACTCACTGAAACATACATGCACGCACGCACACACACAAACAAACGTACACACACACACACACACACACACACACACACACACACACACACACACACACACAATTCTTCTGTCTTGTACATATGTGTGTTTGTCGAAATGTAAAATGAAATAGCTGACAACTCACTTTGGATCAGACTGTGGTGGTCCACTGCTGAAATTGAGAGGGTGTCCCATGGACCGGTCACTCTTCATAGACACACAGCTGGGCACTGGAGACACTGGTCTGTGTGTCTGTGGCCTGGTTACATAAGGAGACAAAATAATAGATGTAGATAACACTTCTTCCTAAAAGTTACAAATAATAGATTTAGCTAAGTATTCTTTCGTATAGTTAGTAAGGTTAGCATGTCTGCATACTCTCTCCTTCACTCTCTCCCTCTTTAACACACACACATTTACACAGACACTCACTCACACACACACACAGACAGACACACTCACTCACTCACTGAAACATACATGCACGCACGCACAGACAAACAAACGTGTGCGCGCACACACACACACACACACACACACACACACACACACACACACACACACACACACACACACACACACACACACACACACACACACGAGCACAAACAATTCTCCTGTCTTGTACATATGTGTGTTTGTCAAAATGTAAAATGAAATAGCTGACAACTCACTTTGGATCAGACTGTGGTGGTCCACTGCTGAAATTGAGAGGGTGTCCCATGGACCGGTCACTCTTCATAGACACACAGCTGGGCACTGGAGACACTGGTCTGTGTGTCTGTGGCCTGGTTACATATGGAGACAAAATAATAGACTTAGATAACACTTCTTCTTAATAGTTAGTGAGGTTAGCATGTCTGCATACTCTCTCCTTCTCTCTCTTTAACAAAAACACAAATTTACACAGACACTTACTCACACACAAACACACTCACTAGCACACAGAGACACATACATGCACACAGAAACACATACATGCATGCGTAAACACACACAATCACACCCACACATAAACAAACGCGAGCACACGCTCACTCACACACACAAACACACTTCTCCTGTCTTGTACATATGTGTATTTGTAAAATAGTAAGGTTAGAATGTCTGCATACTCTCTCCTTCGCCCTCTCTTTAACACACACACACACACACACACACACACACACACACACACACACACACACACACACACACACACACACACACACACACACACACACACACACACACACACACACACACACACACACTCGCACACACACACAGAAACACTCAGTGAAACATACATGCACGCGCGCACACACGCACACAAAAACAAAACGCACACACACACACGAACAAAGGCGCACACACACAAGAGCACAAACAATTCTTCTGTCTTGTACATATGTGTATTTGTAAAATGTCAAAAAGAATAGCTGACAACTTACTTTGGATCAGACTGTGGTGGTCCACTGCTGAAATTGAGAGGGTGTCCCATGGACCGGTCACTCTTCATAGACACACAGCTGGGCACTGGAGACACTGGTCTGTGTGTCTGTGGCCTGGTTACATAAGGAGACAAAATAATAGATTTAGCTAACACTTCTTCCTAAAAGTTACAAATAATAGATTTAGCTAAGTATTATTTCTTATAGTTAGTAAGGTTAGCATGTATGCATACTCTCTCCTTCACTCTCTCCCTCTTTAACACACACACATTTACACAGACACTCACTCACACACACACAGACTGACACACTCACTCACTCACTCACTGACTGAAACATACATGCACGCACGTACACACACAAACAAACGTGTGCGCACACACACGCACACGAACAAAGGCACACACACACACACACAAGAGCACAAACAATTCTTTTGTCTTGTACAACTCACTTTGGATCAGACTGTGGTGGTCCACTGCTGAAATTGAGAGGGTGTCCCATGGACCGGTCACTCTTCATAGACACACAGCTGGGCACTGGAGACACTGGTCTATGTGTCTGTGGTCTGGTTACATAAAGAGACAAAATACAACCCCAAATCAGAAAAAGTTGGGACGGTATGTTAAATTAAAATTAAAACTGAAATAAGTGATTTGTAAATGATTTGACCCGTATTACATTGAAAACAATACAACAGCACATTATTTTATGCTTTACATCAAGACTTTTATTGTTTTTTCAAAATCTATTTCGAGTCTTGCAACATATTTAAAAAATAAATTGGGACAGTAAAGCTTTAATCACTTAACGTTGCCATTCCTTTTCACAACACTTAACCCTCCTATTATGTTTGGGGTCAATTTGACCCCATTCAATGTTTAACGTCTCTAAATAAATGATTGACATAATTTTTTTTGCTTCATATTTAATGACTTTTGCTAATTTAATGGGGACAACTGGGTAAACACAAAATTGTTATAGATAACAACAAAATGTACTTAGAAATAACATGAAGCCATAAAAAATCCAGAAGGATATCTCTTTCCAATTTTAGGTCAATCAGTGAGATTTTATGGTGATCTGCATATTTCTCCATAGTCGCGTAACATGTATTCTGGATGTATAAGGGCGATGGGTGGGGGTATTGTTTTATTTAAAGGGCTATTTAGGTAGTCAACAAACAAACCTAAAGTACCTGACACAAACTTGGGTAAAAAAAATAATTATTATAATTTTTTGGGGGTTTAAATTGCTGGGGTCAAATTGACCCCAAGGATAAAAGATGTGAGTAAAATGTGAAGGTAATAGGGTTAAAAGACGTTTAGGGACTGAAGACAGCAAGTGAGGAAGCGTTTCAGGTGTTACTTTGTCCCATTCTTCCTGCAAACAAGTCTTAAGGTGTGCAATGGCACAAGGTCTTCGTTGACACATTTTGCGTTTCAAAATGCGCCACTCATTCTCTATTGGGGACAAGTCAGGACTGCAGGCAGGACAGTCCAGCACCCGCACACCCTTCTTCCTCAGCCATGCCTTTGAAATGTGTGCAGAATGTGGTTTTGCATTGTCTTATTGAAATATGCATGGGCTTCCATGGAAAGGATGTCGTCTTGAAAGCAGCATATGTTGCTTCAAAATCTCAATGTACTTTTCAGCATTAATGGTGCCATCACAGAGGTGTAAGTTACCTTTGCCAAGGGCACAGACACAACCCCATACCATGACAAGACCCTGGCTTCTGGACTTGTTGCTGGTAACAGTCTGGATGGCCCTTTTCTTCTTTGGTACGGAACACACAACATCCATTTCTTCCCAAAAAAATACCTGAAATACTGATCGTCTGACCACAATACACATTTCCACTGTGTGATGGTCCATCCCAGATGCCTCCGAGCCCAGAGAAGTCGACTGCGCTTCTAGACACGGTTAACATAAGGCTTCCTTTTGGCACCGTACAGTTTTAACTGGCATTTGTGGATGTAACTACGTATTGTACTGCTTGACAAAGGTTTGCCAAAGTAATCCTGAGCCCATGTGGTTATTTTGCTTATAGATGAATGACGGTTCTTGATGCAGTGCCGTCTGAGGGATCAGGGATCACGATTATTCAGCTTAGGCTTGAGTCCCTTGTCCCTTGCACTGAAATTCCTCCAGGTTCCTTGAATCTTTTAATTATGGTATGCACCATGGAGGGTAAAATATCCAAATCCCTTACTATCTTTCTTTGAGAAACATTGTTTTTAAACATTTAAATTATTTGCTCACACATTTGTTGGCAAACTGGCGATCCTCTGCCCATCTATGCTCCTAAAGGACTAGGCCTTTCCTGGATGCTGCTTTTGTACCAAATCATGATTACAATGACCTGTTGACATCACTTGTTTCAAATCACATCATTATTTAATTATTCTACCTCATTACTACTCCTAAATTGCCCCCGTTCCAACTTTTTTGGAATGTGTTGCAGGCTTGAATGGCAGGAATGGATGTATATTTACAAATCAAATGAAGTTGACCATACAAAACATGAAATATCTTGTGTTCATACTGTCTGCAATGAAAAACAAGTCAAGCAAAATGTATAAATAACTGCTTTCTATTGCATTTCCATACTGTCACAACTTTTTCTGATTTTGGGTTGTAGTAGATTTAGCTAACACTACTTAGTAAGGTTAACATGTCTGCATAATCTCTTACACACACACTGTTAAATAATAGTTTTAGTCAACACATTTTGCAAATAGTAAGTAAGGTTAACATGTCTGCATACTCTGAACGTACCCCTCTGTATTTAACACACACACACTCATGCACAAACACACAAACAATTTCCCAGTATATGTGTATTTGTAAAAGGTAAAAATGTAAAATATAATAGCTGACAACTCACTTGGGATCAGACTGTGGTGACCCACTGCTGAAATTGGGCGGGTCTGCCATGGACCAGTCACTCTTCATAGACACACAGCTGGGAACTGACTGATATCCTCCCTTATATCAAGCATATGGATGAGATTTGGATGTTGAGGTTTTAGTCACAGTTCCACACTCATCCCTATCAAAAGGTAACAGCCCATCAGTCTACAATGTCACTGTGGTCCTCTCTGCCTACACAACCATTTTATAAAGTAAGTGTGAACTGTAGGAAAACAAGAAAGAATGAAGGCCGTTTTACAGTTCATGCTGTAGTCTAAATCCAAACATGCAATGGATTGAATGATAATGTATATAAGATACAATCACAATGCATTCCTCAAATAATACAACATAGAACAAAAGTTGTCTCCATATAATGGGATGTATTATGATGATAATATAGAGAGAAATGTTAGCTCACTTTTACTAAATGTGTTGCTTAGGTCTGATATGGCTGGCTGTAGCATGTAGGGTAGAGTAACATTCCAAATATTTTTGTAATAAGATGCACCAACAGCCTAAAACAATATGAGTGTACTTGGAATGTCTCTGTAAGATAATAGGCAAAGCTCACATTGTTGTGATCGTTTTTATAGCCATACAAGGGGATATATTGTAATGACAATTAAGAGAGCGACACAAACGGTTTGCGTGAAGGAAATACGTTTCTGTGCCCAATACTGACTGCAATATGACATGCTACCGACAGGTTAAGAGAACATAGGCTACAATAGTAGACAAAGCTAAAAGTAGGCTATTCTGTAGCCTATATGAAGCTGTGCTAAAATAATCGACACTCTAAACATATACCATTGTACCACTTTGAAGAAAGTTAAAAATATGTGTCATTGTTTGCCTTTTTAAAATGCTCCGTTCTGAACATGATTTCATGAAATGGCATGCAGCAATTAAGATTAGCCAGCAGGTGGCGAACGTGAGCCGTCTTCAGTTTCAGGCAGTTCACACAAATACAATCAAGTTAGTGCAGAGAATAGCTGAGGATGCCTTAATTTGATCATTATAGAGTCTATAATATAGACCATACAGACTGTAAAACAATGAAACAGTCGGCTGAGTTACTAATGATCATGTGAATATATCCAATAATTATACATTTTGTACTTATTTTTAAGGACAATTTTAACACTTTTAGAGTTTATATGTTCTGTGCGCACATGCTCTGTTTCTTATATTCAAACACACACATACTTAATCTCTCGAACACACACATTCAGACACATGTTTTCGAAATGCTGGGATTGTGTGAGCAGAAGTGTTTGTGAGCGTGGGCTGTGTCCACCGTGTCCTGTTCTCTATTTTCTAACTCTTTTCTCCTTTTGTGATGTATTCGATCGCGTGGTAGAACATAACATTTTGATTGTGTTCCGTGGGTCGCCAACAACCAGATTTTTAAACAGGGAGGCATGGCGGCTCCGAACTCTAAGTATTGATACATTTGCGCGTCGTCACGGGATGGTTTCCACAATAATTGTAGATGAATGTAGTGTAGCAGTAGGTAATATTGTTAGGCATGAGTACGTGCTAGCTGCGTCTAGGATGAAGTGTCATAGCTCTTTTTCTGAGAACTAGCGAACGAGGTAGTAGAGAAGAGTTCAGTGGTTAACGATTGATTGATTTATCCCGGTCCTTCTTCTCTCTACAGCTAAGAAAATGACGATATCAAATGTACGTCTTTTCATGAATGAGTTGCAAATACAAAAAGGTTACCAACTATACTCGGTCTACCCCTCAAAGCCAGTTTGTCTTGTGTCTTGAGTTGAACTTGAGTGTCACATGAGGAAAAACACTCCACCACCAAACCCGCTAGCGCATTTGTCAAAATAAAAAGCAACTTCAGCAATAACCTCTTACAGGAATCCCAAGTAACTACTCACACAGGCTCTCTCTAGCCAGTAAGATCACATCTTAAACAAGCACTCTCAGCAGTTAGTCACCCAGTGTGCTGTTTTTGGTGATAGCAACTAATTATAGATTTTATTTGCAGTGCAGATAGCCAAAGCTATCGTCCCGTGCCACACCTGCACTCCTATTAACAACTCGACACGTGTAAACTGCCTGAATTAATGTTAATTTTATGTTTTTTAATATGTTTAGGTTTTATTACATGTCACAAATTAAGGATTATCCATATTTCAGTCGAGTCGAATATTATTCTGAGGTACTACCTTACCGTCAGATAAAGCAAGTGCAGAGAATGCTCCAAGTCCGACGTGACCTGCATGCGGACGTAACTACGTATGATTTGCAATTGGGCGGGGAAAGACCAGTGAAGGCATAGTGAAGTTGATGTAGACGTAGTCGCGGCACAGGCAAGACACAGGAGTGACAGAGTGAGAGAGAAAGACAGAGAGAGAGAACGAGAGCGATTTGCATTGTTGGCTGAATATGTAAATATTCCACTAAATACAGGACTCACTTCCCCTCCTTAAGTCTATGAACTCACGTCAATAACATCTAACTTCGCATAATGAATAGCGTAGCCTAGACCTACGTAAAGTAAGATTATTTTAAAACCGCAGTTGTCTTTTCCTTAGTCCTTAATTCTATATCACATCTTTGACCTGGATGGAAAAAGTCATGAGCGGTTAGGAAAAGATGACAGGACAAACTATCCGACGCAGCCAGCGTCGAGGCGCTTGTCTCGAGTTTCCTATTGCTAGTTTACCGACGTCTTGAATGGAGCGATAATCCCCTGTTACAGCGGAAGAGCTGAACTTTACCCATGAGGATTCTACTATATATATAAAAAAAAAAAATCACAAGACTGGTTACGATGGGCACAGTCTACATCTACGTGCTAGTTTAATATATGGCATTACATACAAACCTACGGACCAAAGTCACTCCCTCGTCTTCAAGCCATTTTTTCCGGATTGTTCAAGTGTATTTATTGGAAATGCGTCTGATCCATGGTGACAGTCTATGGATTTGGATAACAGACTATATTTATACTACGTTTGTTATTTGATTTCAGTCAAGACAAATTAGAGTGAAGGTCTGAACCTGTCTGGTAATAAAAAAGTAGGCCTAATCTGCGGCGTGGCATTTCGCAAGTAGGCCCATCAAGCCCGTGAAAACTTTCGTGTCGTCTCCGACTAGTGAACACTAGGTTAATCTTCCATATTCAGTCCATGAAAACGAGATCACCACTTCTACTATCAATTACAACCGTAACTTTGACGAAGTATGCATACTCACCCTCATAGAAAAACGATGGACACGTTCTTGCATGCAGTCATTCTCTGTTAAAACCTTACTTTCGTTTTTATCTGTTCTGCGTCATGAACAATCATGAACATTAGCACCTCCCTATGTAAAGTGAAAACCTACGCCCCTAGTGGTTGCGTTCCTATTGGAGAGCAGTTCACAGACTGGATTTTAAAAAAAAGAAGCCTACTACCAAGCCATATCAGGGTGAAGTCATCGGAAAATGATTCAGTGTTTGTACAAAAATCCTCCTAACAATGAAAATTAGAAGCAACATTGTGCCATCTTTCAAAATGTTGCTATTGCTCCTTGTGCCGCTCGTAGTGCGACTGCACATGAAAGATCCTTGGCACACACTCTTCTGCCCGGTAACTACAACCGCTAGGCACACACAAACACATAGGACTTGAATACAAGCACACAGACTAGTATACTTGTACACATGCAAACATGCACACACCCAATTGAAAGAACTCAAGGAGGCTAAGTTAGGAGGTTAGTTCCTTGTCTGGTACACGGGCAGAAATCCCGGGGGGAGACACAGGATGTGACCCCCCTTCCATAAAGCCCCCCCCCCCCAAAAAAAAAATAATAATAATTGTAAACACAAATTAATAATTTTTAATATTATAGTAACATTAAATAAGAGCACTACACAATTATAAACGTTAAACAATGTGTTTTTTAAGTGTTGAAAAATTTGATCCCCCCTGTAACATGAAAAGTGACATTTATCCTGCTTTGTCCAAAATCAGACTCTTTTTTTATCAGCACGCTGGTTAAGCTAATAGCTTCTTTAAGAACATCTGTCAGGATATTAATGTGAGATAATGTTAAATGTGACCATATAAGGTGTATCATTGCCACCTTCCGCCTAATACCATTGTTGGTATTGCTGGTTGAACATACAAAAACATTTATACAGATAGGGATACAGACTAATACAGAACAATGCTGCAACTACTATTATTACTTTTAATACCATTATTGAAAACATTTGAACCTGCTGAGGGCTCAACACTGCAAGGCAAGTTGCAAAGGAGCGTGAGGGAGAGAGGGAGATAGGGCCAGACAGCAATTTTACTGTGTATTGTCCCTCCCAACAATGAAATGGGATTTTCACACCTGGTCAGGTGAATATGTGAATATGGTGCGCGGACCCTTAGGCTGCTGACTTTAGTCCTCTGCTTGAGTTTTATAAATGTATTTTTGCATTGGATTTTTTTGTCATTTTGTGTTGTACTTATGGTTTGCTTGATGATCTTGAATCCTTAATAAACCCTTTTGTCTTTGACCGCTGACTGAGCTTTTTGGCCACGGTAACCCTGCGCTGGGGTCCTTCACACTCCTTTCATTTCATAAACACGCTATTCTCGCTATATTCTCCCTCCCATATAGAGCTGGGTCCATAATGACAAACACCATAACACATTGTGGATAGGCTATATGCTATGAGTCTGTTCTTGACACTCTTTAATAAGCCTGAGGCTAATATTTCACGTGTTAAATTTAGTGTAGCATAGTGGCATGTTTAGAGGGCGTCTCTTTCCTTTGTCATCTAAGCAGGACCAATTAGGGTAGAGCGACCTCTAGTGTCCCAAACCAAATTAAAAGCATGAACCCTAATGGCTCCAACATCACCTAATAAAAAACATAACCGTGCTACAGTGTCTCTCCTCCAGCACACATTTCAGTAGCAAAGCTTTATGAAACATCACAGAGAGAAATCCATAATAAATTCACACAGACCCCCTATCTAGCGCTCTCCACTGATAGTTGGATTTCCAGAGCAAGTGAAAGCTACCTCACTGTATAGAGACAGAAGCCAGATCTAGTCAGTCAGACTTTTTTTTGACTATAGGCAAAATAAATAGTTAATTGTCAATAGTTCCACCGTAGCGTTACCATGGCTCATAAAACGCAATAAATACCAACAAACCATGGGCCCACTGTACCACTGCATCCCTACAGCCTACCGTGATTCTGAAATCTAAATCAAGCTGTTGTTCAAGGACCCATCCTGAGACTTATCAGGTAATGAAATCGAAAGAACTCAAGGAGGCTAAGTTAGGAGGTTAGTTCCTTGTCTAAACCACCTCAAATGTTACACTCATGCTAACCTCAGGCTTCTTTGTATATCTCAATAAGATGAAATTCCTACACCAGGAAGAAAGGTCTGCATGATTCGGTTCAACTGATCAAGAGCAACATCACAGATCGCCTCAGTTCTGATTAGGAAGCAGATGAATTGTAGACCCACCACCAGTTGCACTTGTGGTATTACAGTATAACACAGACTTACTTTTACCGCTGAATGTGCTTGTGTCTCAAGTTCTTTGCGAGACCCAGTGAAGGTAAATGATAGAATGGGTTTTCTCCCTGGTGTTATCTATTTCTATCTGGTTAAACAGGTTTAGTTTCTGCATCACATCATATCTTCTGTGATGCATGTACACATTGGACATATTACCACAACAGCTGAGGTCAGTTGTGTGTGTTCTTCAGGCATGACTGGCTCCCTTCCCCCCTCATCTACTAAAGTTAACATTTTCACTGAATAGTTTTGTCTGAAATCCATGCAGTGACGTGCGGTGAGGTTCGTGGCTGGTGAGGCACTGATTCTTTCAGAGTCAATTTTACAAATACATAAACCCAATAGAGTATCTAAGATCACCATTCAATTGGCAGCTTTCACATTGACTACCGGTTGTTTTTCATATCAGTATTCTTTACACACACATAGGTAAGGTGCATACAGTAGGCAGCTGCTAGCTTGTGATGAACTCATGTGTATGCACTCATGAATATGAACTTGTGAATATGAACTCTTTCTTACGAAGTTGCACAAGCACCCTGAGGGTTTCTACCTTTTCCCATTATAATTTTAATAGTTAAATCGAGGAGACTATAACATCAGCTAGATAACCAGCTATCATTTCATGCAAATTGAACTATTCCGATTAACTCGTAAGGTTATTAAGTGTCCTTAGCTAGCTAATTAGCTAACGTAGCAACAGGATAACCATTGCAACCAGGAAACACAATTTACCTACAATTTAAGTTTAATTTCCAAAATTAGCTCACCAATAAATAGCAGTCTTGGGTTCAAAGTGATCACAACCACTTGTGTGATGTTAAATGGCTTCACATAGACATAAAACAATCCCAAGAGAAATAATGGGAAATCAACGGAGCTGCCGCTGTAAGTTCAAAACCAAATTTATTCTTGAGGTTCCAAACTTGTTCAAAGGAATTTGGCTTTGAATGTGAGAAGTCGATCGAGTTATCTTCTGTCTCGTCGCTTGAAGCATACCTTTTAGCTCCGGCATGGGTCTCCCATTATTAATCATTTCACGTTTGGACTGAAAGTCCAGTTTTGAGAACTGCTTCAGCTTAGCAACAAAATCTTCCATTCCACAGAAGTGTAGAAGAAGAGCAACGTTCCCCAGCATAACCCCGACAGGTGCGCTCTCGCACGCCCCCTTCATTGAGGCATATCGCTAGGTACTGTGTGCCTCACCTACATGATTTTTCAATGCGTTTTGAGCTCAGCTCAAAGGTTCTACGCATGCGCACGCATGCGCAAAACCCAGTTTGGAGCGATTGCGCAATCCTAGGTTCCACTGCCTCACTAGCTCCCATAGACAATACATGGTGCCTAACCTGACCGCACGTCCCTTGTTTTCTCCCGTCTATTTGAATAGGACATGCGCAAATTCAGCGAATTCAGCGATTTTGATTATAAAAATGCTCAAAATGATTGGAATCATGCAGAAATTACACTTATACCACAGATTAGTAGAGAAATATGAATATTTATTTTATTTTATAATTTTTTTTATAAAAGATATATATATATATTTTTTACTTTTCAGGATGACAAGTGAGGCTCTGCCTCTGATCTCTGTGTTTATAGGCAATTACTAATAGGCCTAAGATTAAGCCTGCTTGTCCCAGATTCAATAGGCCTATGATAAACTTAAGTTCATGTTTACATATGAAAAAATATATCTTTTCAATAAATATTGAATATGTCCGGCCCTCGACTTGGACAGAGTTTTTAAATTAGGCCCTCTGTGTATTTGAGTTTGACACCACTGTTTTAAGGTCTTTAGGGCCTTGTACTTTCACTAAAGCACTTTGTTAAGGGTCACACAGTGTTCCTCCATTTGCATCAGGCCACCTCATCAATGTCTATTGATTTACACAGAGACTGCAAAGACTGGAACTAAGTAATTGAGGAGAAGCTATTGTCAGAGACTGCATCCTATATCACAGGTTTAGCTGAGTTATGCTTTCATATGTGATTTAATGTGTTTTGGCTCAATGGAGCATCTCTGGAAAGACCTGAAAATGGCTGTTCATGTGGCTGTGTTAAACAGATGACAACCTGCTGCCAGTGAAATATGAACTAAATGACTGACCAATAAGAAGTTTCCTCACTCCCTAGGACCTTTCCCTGGAAAACTATGGGAATAACTCCAGCAGCCTCATTCTGTATGTGAGTACTGAGTATGGTCAGTCTATTATTTGAAACCGCTGGGTTTAACTAACACCTGCTGCCAGGGGATGATGGATATTGTACAGCTTATGTGTGGTGTGGTGAAGGAAAAAACTGAGTATGTCATCTCCTCAAAAAGGAGACGATCGGTAGACACCCCCCTGCACTTACTCTTTCCCACAGTAACTCCACATCAAAAATGGTTTATCAAATGGAAGGAAAACACAATGATTTGATGTTGTGGTCAAGTGGAATAACTGGGCGGTAAAGAGTATAACTGCTCATTGTGAACGCACATGATCATTACGTCTGGGTTTATAACCTGTGGAGGCAAGTGTCTAATCTTGACTCTAGTGTTATTCCGTCTCTTAGAGGTAAAATGTAAACGTGAGTCAAACATGTTGATATGGGCACTGATCACCCAATGTTCACTCTGTTATTCTCAGCTTTGAAGGGGTTTTCTACTGGTCATTCCTACAGAATGTAGTGAGAGACATGAGCAAAGAACATGTAGACCAGACCGCATTTGGAAGAATTTAGAAAATCACCTAATAAATAAAAAGAGAAACTAGAAAGTGAGGGAGAGAGGGATAGAGAGAGAGGGGATAGACATGACATGGCAGTGTGTGTGTGTGGAAAGAGGGAGAGAGAGAGGGAGAGAGAGAGAGGGAGAGAGAGGGGATAGACATGACATGGCAGAGTGTGTGTGTGTGTGTGTGTGTGTGGAAAGAGGGAGAGAGAGAGGGAGAGAGAGAGAATAGACATGACATAGCAGAATGTGTGTGTGTGTAGAAAGAACGGGAATCGAACGTCAGCTGAAGAAGTAAAACAAAAATAAAAATAAAAAAAAAACATCATTGTGCCACAGTCTCAGGTTTCAGCTTCATGTCTAAACATTCCTTAAAGAGACAGTACAACTCAACTGCAATAGATCAGCCTTTTGGATATTTGCTTAACTCATACTTACTTTGGAATTACCACAAAACATATTTCTCTCAAGTTACAAAGATAACATTTACAATAACCCCATGTCTGCTTGTACATTATGTGTAAGTTTGTGTGTGTTTATGCTGTGTTCATAATTGCTACACACTTCACATCCACAAACTTTGAGTTTCATTCAGTTGGTTTGGCTGTATTCCTTTGCTAACAAAGGCCCAGCCCAGAGCATTATGGGATAACAGGTTCAGCCATGTCAGTCACAGTAACAGATTAAACACAAATAACTCTTGGTGACTGTTTGTACATAGTCTTCTACATAATGTTCAAGTGTCCAAAAACATATTTAACATCATATGTATTATCAGGGAGGGACTGCAGATGCTGGTGTTTAAGAATAAAAGGAAGGACTTTAACCACGCTGTTCAAAATGCTTAGTGTCCACCCCACTCTCACCAATATACAATAGCTACACAGTAAGTCCTCTAGTCCTGCTCAAAATGACCGACATCAATCAACCAAAGTCAGCAAATGTAATCATGACTGCCAGGCCTACACCTAACAGCATTAATATCTGCGGGTTTAACCCAGAACACATACAAGACTGAAGAAGCTGTTGTGATGTTTTCACATAATGGAACCAACTGCTTGGGGAAACAAAATAACCTGCTAGTATTTAGCAGTGTGAAAATGGTTGGATTGATTCGATTGATCAAATTCCTCATCAGCTTTACACTTATCAATCACTTTGATCTCCAAGGTTAAAAAGGTTAAAACAGCTGATTTGCCGACTGCAGTTGTAGACCCACCACCCTTTACTCTCACCACATGATAACACTAACTTACCGACTGACGGCTTCATGCTATAGTCAAAGCTAATTCCAACGTTGCTCAGAAAACCCCCAGCACAAGACGACTGGTGGAGTTTGTTCAATCACTGGAATTTAACGTCAGCTGAAGAAGTAAAAAAAAAATTATAATAAGAACGTTATTGTGTCACAGACTCAGGTTTCAGCTTCATGTCTAAACATTCCTGACAAGAGACAACATGCCTCTACTGCTCTAGAGGAGCCTGTTGGAACTTTGCTTAACTCACACTTACATTGTAAATACTACAAAAAGCCTCAAATGCAGTAAGTTCACCAAAAAAACACATTTGTCTGAAATGTTTAAAGTAAGTAAAAAAAGATAACATTTACAATAACTCCCATGTCTGTTTCTACATTATGTGTGTTTCTGTGTGTGTGTGCTTGTGTGTGAGTGTTGTAGTATCATGAAAGGTTTTACAAATAAGCGGGGTGTAGGGCAGTGCGTCACAACAGGACAGAGCAGGCAAAAGTGCTTTCAAACGAAGAATCCGGTTTATTCACTAACAAAAACGTAGTCTTTCAGGAAGCAAACATAAGAGTTCTTCAAAGGCAAAACATAGGCTTCATAAAGTTGCTCCTAACTTGAATCCTACCTAATGTAGTTGCAAAATCAAAGTTCCTCAGACGCCAAACTAAGTTTGTGCCACATACGATGCCGCCTGCTTGGAGTGTGTCCACTCCTATTGTTCTCTCTCTCCCACACCTGAGCTCCAGCTTTAAGTGCTGAGGCATTTGCACCCATAGACATAGTATACTACAGGGGGAACTCAATTAGAAACCCAAAAGATCCACTCGCCAAATTTCCATTCAGTCCAGGGTCCGGAACAGTGACGGTCAAAATCCAAAAACATAACTCCAACAAAAACGTTCAAACTATGCACAAAAGGTGATGTGGCCTTATTTGTGTGAAAGGTGACACTTTTTTGTGGTTTAAACTCTGGCATAAAAGGTGTGAAGGCCAGGCGGAGGCACGGATGTAAGTGTTCATTAGTGAGTGTGCTCCTGTATTTGTTTTTCACCATATTCATGGTTGAAAAGGCAGACTCACAACAGTATGTTGAGGTATGCACGCTCTTGTTGTGTGGCTGGTCTAACTATTACACTGCATGTTGATTGGTATGATTGCAGATGGCTTATTTTTCTGCCCCTTACCTCAGAGTTCTGCAGGTATTTTTGTTCGAAGTGTGCATGCTTTGTTTCATGGTGACGTTTCACGTTACCACTTTTGACAAGGGCAACCGTCTCGTTGCAGATTAAACAATTCGGTTTTGTGCTCCCCACAGGGTCTTAAATTAGCGATTTTTGGAATCAACTTTTCGTTTTTTGTCAGGTTTAAAGCACGCAATGATTTTGCGGAGAAAAAGATACCGTTCACAAATCTATCTGCCCGCGTTGTTGCCATTGACACCCCCCCAACCGGCGTGACCCACAGAGCTCGCGGCCAACATTGAGTGAGTGAGTTGTCATAGTGATGTTGTTATTACAGCTCCTGATTGGACCTCTGGATTGGACACGGAAGATAGAAACCACATAGGAGTGATATATATGAAATATAGTGAAATATATAGCGCGACATCACGCACCAATGAAAACTCGCTTGGATCATGATTCAATTTGAATGTTGATTTTGGCTTCGGTCCAAATTTGATTGCGTCTGGGTCCGGATCCGGACCGCGGTCCGCCTATTGAGTACCCCTGGTATACCTACTATGTATGTCTATGTTTGCACCTGTCTCAGTAGTGCATTCTGGTAGATGTAGTTTTCCCGGCAGCCATCTTGTGGCGTGGTAGCCACTCCCGGAGAGGAACATAACGCCTCTCGTGATGCCACACAGTGTGTGTGTGTGTGTGTGTGTGTATGTGTGTGTGCGTGCTTGTGTGCGTGGATGTGTTCATGATTGTGTAACCGGCAGAATTACGGTCCTGTCTCCCAGCAGCCATCTGGTCCTGCTCTGCCGCGCCCCCGAGTAGCACTCTGGCTGTTCATTCATTAGCCAAAGTGCTGCTCCTATATAACAAGCTAACCAGGTAGGATGATACAGGTGTTTGTAATGCACAAGACGCTTCCGGGTAGCATGCGTTTCGCTGCCGAAGGTCTCGGTTGGAAGACAACGAGCGAACACACCCTGCTGTATTCTATAGGAAGACAAGTCCAGGTAAACTTTCCCTACGTAGCTCACGTTAACGGTTTGAAATGCTTGTGTGTAAGCTCCGTATGAATGGATGTGACATAGCATCTGTTCATCATTGTTAGCTGATTATCTGAATGTTGGAAGATTCAAATAATTATGTGAACTATGTTCGTGTGCTCAAATAGGTGTTGGTGGTGAGCTGCCAGGGAGCCCTATTCTCAGTGTTTGCTCTGTCCGTACCGCATGAAGGTAACATTGGACAATCTGACGTATTTCATGACCATTTAATACCTGTTTATTATGTATGGTCATGTAGCCTACATAAGATTTAGATTTTGTTTCTTTCTTCAGGAACATTTGCCACTGCTGCTTTGCCTGTTATAAATTTAGGGTGATTTCAGCTTTTGACTCCGTTGTTTTGTATTGTTTGCTTTTGTATTTGTTTGTTTGACTTAGCCTAAACCTAGGTGTGAGCTAGGTTTAGCGTGCTGCTTTTTATTACTTTTATTATTGTCCCCAACTCCTCTTCCCCTTTCCTCTCCAGAGTGTTGCAGCTATGGTTGCAGCTGTCTGCGGGGCAGCTCGTCAGATCTGGGTCCTTTTCTTCGCGCACTGCATGTATTGAGTGGTAACGTGCACCTCACCATTGCTGTGATACCGGTTTGCAGTGCCTGTGCCTACCTGTGTTGTGTGCAGAGGTGTTTGTGTGTGTGTGGACGTGTGAGTAGGCATAAGAATTAAGAGCATGGGTGGCGTGTCGGTCTCACTCCCTTTTTCAGGACAGGTAACCCCCTGCAACAGCTGCTCCCTATATCCCTTACCCTTCGTGTGGCAGCCATTACCCACTCTCTTGCCGTATTTTAGCATCATTTAGCCTTGTATTAATACATCCTGTTAGTTTTATACTGAAATACCTCGTCTCTGTCGTTACTGGAACGTACCTGTGTGAGAGCCCGCTTGTCTCTGTCAAAAGGTACAATTTACACCGAACAATATATCTTGGTGTGAAAGTCACCAGGTGGCGTAGTCACATCCAGAGCCAAGACCTAACTACCACTGGGTTACAATTGCTTCACACCCACAAACTTTTAAAACAAAGATTTTCTTTCAGTTGGTTTGGCTGGATTCCTTTGCTAACAAAGGCCCAACCCAGAGCATTCTGGGAGAACAGGTTCAGCCATATCAGTCACGGTAACATAATAAACACACATAACACTTGGTGCCTGTTTGTACGTAGTCTTCTACATAATGTTCAATTGTCCAAAAACATATTTAACGCCGTATGAATTATCAAGGAGGTACTGCAGATGTTGGTGTTTAAGATTAAAAGGATGGACTTTTAACCACCCTGTTCAAAATGCTTAGTGTCCACCACACTCTCACCCGTATACAAGGGCTACACAGTTAGTCTTCTAACTGGACTAAAGCTCACTATCAGGAAATAAACATAAGAGGTTTTCATCACTGTGTTTGATAGATTGGTGTAAATGTGGTTTTAATTCTACTGCAGGGGCCTCATGTCTTTACAATGGAGACTGTGTGCTCCCTCTACTGTTGAACTGTAATATGGCATCCCAAGACACTCTTTAGCATTGCAGGGATTTGATACCATGCCATCCGGTGTAAGAGAAGCACAGATTGGTGTTTATTTCACCAGGTGGAATGCATCTCAGGTGGAATGCATCTGAGATAACTGAAGTCTTGGGGCCTTTCATTGACCTGCAGTATGAAGCACTTAGAGGAGAATTAATCATAATTTGTGGAAGAACCTCATAATGCTTTATGACAGAAGAAGACGTTGTCGGAGAGAGCGAGGAAAAGAAAAAGAGAGTGACTGATTAAGAGACCGGACAAGAGTTACTCTGACTATCACAATAATAGGAGGACTGACATAACTGCCCCTTCCTCCCGCTCCAGCAGAGTAGGAGTGTGCCTGGACTGGCCAGCAGGCACTCTGTCCTTCTACAGCGTCACCTCTGACACACTCACCCACCTGCACACGTTCCACTCCACATTCACTGAGCCCCTCTATCCTAGGTTTAGGGTTTGGGGTTATAGCGCCTCAGTGTCCCTGTACCAGGTCACATGACCTCCTTATCCTGTGTGCGTGTGCGTCTGTGTGTGTACTCTTATGTATAGGTGAGACACAGACAAGAAGAGAGAGAGGTGTGTGTAGGAGTGTAGCGAGTGAGTCTTTTCCTCCATGCTCCATTGGAATGAAAAGATAATCACATTGCTGTAATACACATATTTTACATTACGCTAATATTACAGAGGCATCATCTGAAATGTTGTGACATGGTGTCATGACCCACTGCACCCCTGGTAGTCTGTACAGCGACCGCTAATGAGGTTCAGCTTTTCCAACACTTAATTGAGTTGTTTCAGCACTTACCGAGGTGGTGCAGCATTATGTAAGCTTTTCTAACTCTTACTTGAGCTCTTCTAGTTTGCAGACACAAGCCTGACAGACTCTTCTTTTCTGGCGTGTCCTAGGTGATTGTAACTAAGATTCAGCTCCTTCGTGTGAAGGAACTAAATATTTGCAGCCCTCTTCACTTACACCTTTACATGTTCTCATGTATTGGTTTAAAATAAATTGTACTTATAGGAGTCATTTTAATGCAGAATGGTTTTCACTCTCACTCACTTGCATTTGTGATTGAAAAATCGCTACCTTTATGTTTCATTATTATTAATCACACACGCACAGCTTCTAGCATTTAAGTTCATTAGTGTGTGGTTTTTTCTAAGACTAATTAACACATAGGCCTCCCATCCGTTGAAAGACTACTCTTCACGTAGCCTATCTCTCCTACTTTGGATGTAACTTTAATATCTCATCTGATCAGTCATACATCAAAGTATAGAATGCCTTGTAGGTCTCTTAAACTTAATAGACACAGCTCAATTTCGTTTAGTGCAAAATTAAATGGATTTTTTTTTGGAGTAGTCTGTTGGATTCACATTACTTCAACTATGTCCCAACCATACACAACAAAAGCGGTCCTCCCATTTATTTTCTTGGTAAAAAGTCAAAAAATGAGAATGTAGCCTAAACCAAATATCTTAAAGTACACCATTTATCAATACAGCATCAAACAGCATTTATTTGTAACTGAATATATAAAAAATAAACACAGTAAGCAAAGAATTTAAGAATGTGCAAAATATGTTATTTACCATTTCAGCTGAATAGAGAAGTGAATATATGTATAGTCTGTAGGTATGGGCCTTTTGTTTGCTTTAGTTGTTTGTGTAAACATGTGTGACTTGTTTTTGTGTTATTGTTTACATATTAATGATGCTCACAGCGAGTCCACTCAGGTGTCTCTTTCTCCACGTCTTGATGTGCTTGATGCTGTCAGCGCTCTCATGTTTAAATGCCTACATGGTCAAGCTCCCTCCTTGCTTAATGAATATCCTTCAAGACACCAGCACTCCAATAGAGTCCGCACACTGACCTCAATGAGCGCTAACTGTCACATTGCAATGCGCACAACCTCATTCAGACAATCAGCCCTCTCTGTTAAAGGAGCAACACTTTGGAGCTGTTTAGCCAATACATAAAAAAAGCAACAAAACTTCACTGTTTTCAAGGGGTGTTAAACCATGGCTAAAAGAGAAACGATGTTGTTCTCACACTTAATATCCTTGCATAGACACACCTGTATTTGTATTGTGTTGTATTTTTATACCTGTATTATATTTGTGCCTGTACTTTTCTTCTTGTTTTCCATTCTCATGCTTTTTTTGCTTTCTCCTATTTTTTTACTTTTAACTTTTAAAAAGTCCCCCATGGACAGGTGTTGGAAATTAGTGTTTCGCTACAATTTTTGCGAATTTGATCACATTATCACCCTAGTCTCTGAACCTTAATTCACACACACGCACAGCACCTGCTACCACCTAGTGTTGAAATAAGGTATCAGCAAAGCTGTAAACCCTAGAATATCATCAACTGACCACATCACACTAGAAAACACCAGGATTATACCTTTCTGAAAGCAGATAAAAAGTATTAACAAACACGGAGTTGACTAAACTGCATACTGATTCATTGAATATGTTTGTGTGAAACAGCATGACACATTGCAACCGACGCAATCTAATGACACGAGGCACTATTAGAGTATTGGACATCACCGAGAGATCATCATGGTGGTGTGCACAATGTCCTAGTTCATATAGCTCATGTCAGAAAGCTTAAAATCTTATTGGCTTCATTCAATGTTACAAGCCTAGTCTATAGGGCAAAAATGTAATGCTAGTTAGCTTTTAAGTTTGTCAGTGTGTGGTTTATTCTAAGACTGATTAACACATAGGCCTACCATCCGTTGAAAAGCGACCCTACACATAGCCTATCTCTCCTACTTCAGGTGTATCATTAGTATCTCATCTGATCTCTCATACATAAATGTATAGAATGCCTTGTAGTGCTCCTAAACTCAATAGATTCAGCTCAATTTTGTTAAGTGCAATATTTAATGGTCATTCTTGTGTAGTAGTCTGTTAGGTTCACATTACTTCAACTATGTCCCAACCATACACAGCAAAAGCAGTCCTTCCATTTATCAATTTGGTAAAAAGGTCAAAATATGAAAAAGTAGCCTTAACCAAATATCTTAAAGTACGCAATTTATCAATACAGCATCAGACAGCATTTCTTTTTTACTGAATATTTTAAAAAGATACACAGTAAGCAAAGAATGTAAGGATGTGCAAAATATGCTATTTGCAATTTCAGCTGAATAAAGAAGTGAATATCTGTGTATATATATATATATATATATATATATATATATATATCTGTATAGTGTTTCCCAAACTGGGGTCAGGCCATGGGTGCAGGAGATGTTATTTGAAACCTCTAGATCTTTCAGTTAAAGAAATGACCATCTGCTGCCAGTGGAAGATGAACTAAATGACTAATCAAGAGGGAGACGAGTTTCCTCACTCCCTAGGACATTTCCCGGGGGAAATGTGTTGTGAATAATTTCACCAGCCTCATCCTCTCACTATCTGGTCTCACTGAGGTCATCACAGCTTCCATACTCAGTAGGCCTTTCATCTCAGAAAACATACAGATGATTCAGTCTGCTGTAGAAACTCCACCCTCACAACCACAGCCAGGATGTATCACACATCAGCGGTTCCTTCTTTGTTTTGTCTTTTTCCCATCACATGTCAGGATATTTGGCTCGCTACAAGGAAGACAAACTCGTTTATTTGAGAACCTGAAGACACAATAGTCACTCTAGTTATTCTCGTCTTTCAACTGATCTTTCCTACAGAATCTAGATAGACACAAATTTACCCAAAATTACCCATCCAATTCAAATGTGTATCATGTGTGTGTGTGTGTTCCACCATGCATCTGTGTTTACAGGAACATTGTGTTTACAGGAAAACTGTACATATGCTGGGAAATAAAAGAGGGAAATAGATGTGGCTGCAGGCACGTGCACAGATAGACCCCTAGTGGTGCTCAAGCACCTGCCCTTTTGCCTTGGATGAGAAAAGTGCCCCTTCCGCTGGAGCCAATTTTTTTCTTCATTCATCAATATTTAACAATAAAAATTACTCTCTCTGTCATCAATTCCCCCCAAATGTGTTTTGATATATGACGGGGCATTTATTTGAGTTCTTTTCAGAATTTCGCCCCGACATGCTCCGCGTCGCTCACAAGCCCCACGCGCCCCTCCCTCCTCCTCCTCCACTTTTAGTGCTCATGCAGTGCTGAGCGCCAGGCCAAACGGCTGCAGCCTACTTCTTCTCTGACCCGCAGCATCAGACAAACAGGTAATGACGGTGTTTGTGCAATCCCCCAACGTTGTTTGGTGATAAATTAACCACAACATTAGCGCCGCTGAAAACATTATGTTGCAACTGGTCCGACGTTTCCTAAAAAAATTAACAAACACAAAACTCACGAAATCCATGATTTAAAAGCCTTGTCCAGCTGTTTACTGACGTTTGTCGTGTTTAATGAAGAGAGAGGGAGAGAGATACAGGCAGACAGACAGGCAGGCAGGCAAGCAGGCAGGCAGGCAGATAATTTAAAGGCAGTTTTACGGTTCTACAAATTAGACTAGTTCACTAGTTTTGTTTCATTTAAAATCGTAATTATTGAAATGAAAGGTAGGTCTTAAGTTGAGCTACATGACTATATTATTAGTGTAATGCTGCTTATGCTTCAACTCAGTCAGAAAACAGTAAACAAAATGTGTGTGTACTGTGTTGTCAGCTTTACAGAGATAATGTAAGTCACTCTTGATCATTATGCACAACATTGATTTATCTCATTTACAAAATTTGCAGCATAATGCCAAGAAAAGAGAGACTCCAAAAGCAGAAGGACAGGGAACTGCAGCAAGCAGCTCAGGGTAGCAGCTTTCTTTTATCTTGGATCAGGCCATCAACTAGTAAAACAAATAAGGGAGAATCAGTAACCCTTCCTGGTTCAGAGGAGCCCATCATGGATGAGGAATGACAGATAGAGTGTAGGACTGAGTTATGTTCAGGAGATAATTTGAGTTAGTTTGTTAACAAAAATAAATATTTAAGTTGAGAATATCCTACTGTGTTTTTTATTTATTTATTATTATTATTTTTTAATTTCATTAATAATTTTGGCGATGGGTGCCCTTTTTTTTGGTTTGAGCACCTGCCCCCCAAAATGTCTGTGCACGTGCCTGTGTGGCTGCATGTGTTTGTGTGCGTGTGTGCATGTTAAACTATACCTCTGTGTGTGTATGTTCAACTACACATCTGTACGTGTGTGTGTGTGTGTCAGAGAGACATCAACCGCTACTACTAGTAGAAGGTCTTCAATCGATGATGCACCTGCCAGCGACAGCCGCCCAGGTTGCTCGTCCAAGCCTACCTCGGATCAGGATGTTAGCAGCAGTACAGTTGTGGCTAGCCAAGCTACTAGCTTTTTTGTGTGGAAATCAACTCGGTTGACATTTTACTTCTTTATTCACAAGTCCACAATAAAAAACAAATACACTTCAGGACCCAAATGTATCAGACGCATTAATTGCTCAGCCATGACTCAAACATGTGACTCAATCAGCAGTAATTATACAGCAGCACAACACATCTTATGGCTAAACACAGCACCTCCTCATCCAAATGTGACAACCTCCATTCATGGATGACATGGAGCAGTACTTTGCCCACTCTTTTGCTTTCATTTTTGAAAATCAAACTATCCTGAGACCCCTTGGGACCAGCTTATGCACATGACCCAAACTGCCAGAAAAAAATACAAGAAATTGGCATTTATAACCAGAACCAGATATTTGCTGCACAAGAGACTGAGGTTCCACTGGCTTCTGCTAGGCATGAATCAAAACAACAGCCTATTTCAAAGATGAACACTTTCTTGATGAACACGCTCTCATCAATTATGACATTATCGTGTCTGATGGCATTTGCATCAGAAAACATGTCTGCATTGCACAAAGAGAACATTTATGATTTAACAAAACAATTGGTATGAGTTGACACTGTAGGAGGGCAGATAGATGGTTAGATATAATGTCCACAATCCTCTCATGTCTGGAGGTATACAGTTCTTTATAGAAGTATCAGCCATTCAGTATATGGGCCATGGATTCTATGACCTGATCTTGTCCATGGCGAATACAGAATGACAGTCAGGGTACCAGATGGAGAGAGTAAGTTGGGTTGGAAGCATCTGAAGTCTGGCTGTGGCTGGAAAGATCTGGACATCCTTGTCAAAAGAGGTATTTTGGAGAGTGGTGTGAGACGCGGACTGGTCTGCTGTGGAGTTTAAGCCCAGTCCAGTGTTTCTGGCGCTAACGATGTTTGGCTGACATCAGGACTGCTCGGCTGCACATAGTGAATGTGTAATATAGTAACACATTTGGACTCTTTCATCAGTAGAGCAGACCACTCAAGGAAGGCATCAGTCCTGTTTAGCACATCTGTTATGATGTTCTCTTGGTGTGAGGACATTTGCACATGGTCAGCGTATGCCTGCACAGGGTTTGGGGAGATGGTTTCAGGTGGGGCGCACTGGCTCATCCAGTCCGCCCACTGGTTGATTGACAGAATAAAGTTCACAGCGCTCCATAGGCAGACAGTTTTAATGCCTAGGAACAAGAGTATTGGTTCTGTACAGACACACACACACACACACACACATACACAGACACACACATATACGCACAGCCACACACACATACACACACACACACACACAGACACACACACACACAAGTACAGACACACACACACACACACACATACACACAAGTACGGACACACACACACACAAACAAACACAAACACAAACACACACACACACAAGTATAGACATACACACACACACAAATGCACTACACACACACACAAACACACACACACACACATACAAAAATACACACACAGACACACACACACACACACACACACACAAACTCAGGAGGTCATGTGATCTGGCACACGGATACTGAGGAGTTATAATTCCAAACCCTAAACCCAGGATAGAGGGGCTCAGTGAATTTGGAGTGGAACGTGTGCAGGTGGGTGAGTGTGTCAGAGGAGACGCTGTAGAAGGAGAGAGTGCCTGCTGGCCAGTCCAGGTACACTCCTACTCTCCTGGAGCGGGAGGAAGAGGCAGGTATGTCAGTCCTCTTATAATTGTGATGGGCAGAGTAACTGTCAACAAAGCAATACAGACTCCAGGACTTGTCATTACGTCCAAACAGGCTGTCACTCCTTTCCTCCCCTTTCCTCAGGATGCTTTTATATGCCACTGCTATCCCAGCACTACTACCACTCCACTCAGCCTCCCAGTAGAAGCGTCCAGACAGACCCTCTCTACACAGCACCTGAGACCAGTCAAATCTCTCTGGGTGGTCAGGATACGGCTGCTTCTCACTCACCCATGTCACCTTTCTGTTCCCCTCAGAGAGAGACAGACGTGTGTTTGCTGTGTTTTGGTCCAGTGTGAACTCACAGGCATCTGCAGACAAGAGGGGAGAACATCCTCATCAGAATATGGGGTAGGAAAGGGACTGTTCACTGCACCCATCCACACACCCACAGACACACACACACAAACACACAATCATACAGATGTTCAGATACACATCTCTTCCTGCTTGCACACAACCAAACGCATGCTCAAACATACATAGACACACCATCACATACAGATCCAACAGGTGTGTGTGTGTGTGCGTGTGCGTGTGCGTGTTTCTGTGAGGAGAATTATAAGTTTGTATATTTGTGTGTGTGTGAGTGCATGTTGCATTGTACCTGTGTGCGTGTGTGTCAAGAAGGCAACAGGGAGTATATGTGTAATATCTGTGTGTGTGTTTTTGTCTGTGTGTGTATGTGCATTCATGTCTATTTGTGATATGTGTGTGTGTGTGTGCCAGGAAGGAGTACATGTGTAATCACTTGTGTGTGTGTGTGTCAGGAAGTATATATGTGTGTGTGTGTGTGTGTGTGTGTGTCTGTGTCAAGAAGGAGTATATGTGTAATATCTTGTGTGTGAGTGTGTTTGTGTGTTTTGTGTGTGTTATTGAGTGAGTGCATGTGTGGGTCTCTTTCTGTGTGTGTGTGTGTGTATGTCAGGAAGGAGTAGATGTGTAATCTCTTGTGTCTGAGTGTAAATTAATGTATGTGTGTGTTTGTCACTCTCTCTCTTTCTCTCTCTCTCTATCTGTGTGTTTGTGTCTGTGTGTATGCATGTAGGTGAGTGAGTGTGCGTATGTGTGTGTGTGTGTATGTATGTATGCATGTAGGTGAGTGTGTGTTTGTGTGTCTGTGTGTGTTTATGTCTGTGTAAGAGAATGTGTGCACGCGTGTGTGTGTGTGTGTCAGGAAAGCAGGAAAGAGTATATATATGTAATCTCTTGTGTGTGTTTCTCTCTCTCTATATATATGTGAGTGAATGAGTGGCTGCATGTGTGTGTGAATGAGCATATATGTTAGAGTGTGTTTATTCAGGGAGTCCAGAGTTCTGGAGATATTTTATGAATGTGTGGGTATGAGATGTGTATATCTTTGTGTGTGTGTGTGTGTGTGTGTGTGTGTGTGTGTGTGATTACATGATTAACCCTCCTATTACCTTCAAATTTACTAACATATTTTATGCTTGGAGTCAATTTGACCTCAGCAATTTAAACCTCCAAAACATTATTATAATTAAATAGTTTTACCCAAGTTTATGTGTCAGGTACTTTAGGTTTGTTTGTTGACTACCTAAATAACCCTTTAAATAAAACAATACCCCCACCCATCCCCCTTATACATCCAGAATACATGTTACGCGACTATGGAGAAATATGCAGATCACCCTAAAATCTCACTGATTGACGTAAAATTGGAAAGAGATATCCCTCTGGTGTTTTATGGCTTCATATTATTTCTAAGTACATATTGCTGTTATCTATAACATTTGGAATGAAAAACTTGTTCTGTTTACTTGTTCTGAATAGTAACATTTCTTATATATTTTATACAATTAAAACAGCCTGGGGTCAAATTGACCCCAAACAACACCCATGCGTACAGCATGTGTACAGGACATTGACAACATATCATCATGTTCATTTTGTGATTACCCAGTTGTCCCCATTAAATTAGGAAAAGTAATGAAATATGAAGCAAAACAAATTATGTTTGGGGGGGGGGGGGGGGGGGGGGTGCCGGCAGGAACAAGTATATGTGAAATGTCTTCATTCACACACACACACACACACACACACACACACACACACACCACAATCTGTCACACACACACACTCTTAGGTGTTTATCCCTTAAGGTATGCGTCACAGACCAAACACTGCCAGGCTTGGTTAAGTAAGTGTCAGATATCAATTCTGTTCAGCTTTCATTGTCCTGATGACACATGTCATGTAATGATAACACTGCAGTTGCTCAGCACCAGCTGTATGAGCTGGGAGTTGACTTGATCACATTTATGTTCATGTTTTAGAATTATCACAAGTCAAATGGCATCTGAAAATGACCAAGTGAAAACAAAGAAACATCAGCCTCCAGTACTGAAGGGACACTGAATCAAACATGCATGATCACATGCACTGCTAAACCTATAAACATACACAACTTCTTTCTCTTTTTCAAACACACACACACACACACCTCAATGTTTCAATATGTTCATACACAATCGTGTATGTATTTTTATCACTCACATTTTCTCAGTCCTGGTTTCATCCTGCATTCTCCTCCATGGTCATACCTCAAGAAAGAAGGGGAGAAGAAAATACAGTTGAGGCACAAAACTGTGAGTTTAGCATTTTAACTGATTTGTTATCAGTGAAATATTTTAATCAGGCAAAACTATGTAGGTTTTGTAGATCAATAAGGAAAAAAGTAAGCATGCAATACAAAATCAGTAATATATTTCATAGTCTGGAAACACCTGGGATATTTTTTCATGACAGCTGTACTATATCACTATATCTGAGTTTTTATGTTTCTTTGATGTCTATTTTTATGTGCATGTAATTTCTTTGTGCACGTTATGTATTTGCTGTAAACCACTATGTATAGCATGAAAGGTGCTATATAAATAAAGTTTTATTATTATTATTATAGAGCTGAGAGAGACACGCTGGACCCCCTTCAGTTTCCCTATCAACAAATCAGATCAACCACGGATTTCCACAGAAAACTAAGACAGCCATGTTAGAATGCGGTTCATTAGCTACTGCTCAGTATTCAACACCATCATCCCCTCCACACTAACAGACAAACTACTCATGCTGGGCCTTATCCCCTCCCTCTGCAGCTGGATCATGGACTTCCTCACGAGCAGAACACAATCTGTCTGCATTGGGCCTCTCTCCTCAAAGACACCTATCATGAACACTGGCTGCACTCAGGGTTGTGTGCTGAGCCCCCTGCTCTACACACTCTTCACACATGGCTGCACTGCCTCCTTTGAGAGCAACTCCATCATCAGGTTTGCTGATGACACCACTGTCATAGGCTTGATCACTGGTGGTGATGAGACAGCGGACAGGAGTGAGGTGTCAAGCTGAGTGACATGTTGCCATAAGAACAACCTTTCCCTTAATGTCAGCATAACTAAAGAGATGATTGTGGATCTGAGGAGAAGGAACAGAGGACATCAGCATCATACTTTACATAGACGGGTCTGCACTGGAGAAGGTAAGCACCATTAATTCATGGTCAAAAAACATGGTCATACAGTACAGACCAGCCAATCAAGAAAGACCAGGAGCAGCTGTACTTCCTCAGGAAGTTGAGGAGCATAGTTTGTTTAACTTTGCTTCTCTCTTGTCAGCTGCAGTCTGGAAGTGAGCCTATGCATCTTGAATAAAATTATACTCTGTCCGAGATAAACTTGAGTGCAAATTTTCACCTAACGCTAGGTGTTATTAGTCGCAACACTTTTGGAAACGATGATGCAGACACCCACGTTTGCTTCCTGATTAGGTGAAAGCCATCGTGCAGGTGCCAGGCTAGTGGAAAGTAACAACCAGTCAGGAGGGGGGTCACTCACTCACATCCACCCACCCACACACATACACACACACACACACACACACACACATGCACACACATACACACACATAAACACACACACATACACTCTCACACATACACACACTCGCGCATACACACACACACAAGATTATGGCAGTCAAGGTCAGGCCAAACAGAGATGCCTATTTTCTCAAAACAAGATCACAGTTTCCACAGGTGCAGGCGTACAGAGACAGCCAAATATTAATTAAAAGGTTTATGCATAAGGGGTAATTCAACAAAGAGCATGTAAAAGTTCCCACAAAAGAGCCTTGACATTGCTAACCGGGAGGGGTGAAACTACTGATAAGGACACAGCTGTTTCGGCATCTTGAAAGATGGTTTGGAAATAAGTGACGGAATATGCCCTATAAATAGTTAGTGCGCTGGGTTTTTTAGTCAGAGCTGCTCCATGGACCACCGCTCTGGTTTTGGATGAAATGTCTGCAGGATTGAATAAAACTTCAGTTTATCGCACTCGGACTTATCACTCTGATTGAATATTATCTCTAAGATTTGGAAACAGTTGTTTTTTGCTACAACACGATCTGCGACAATGCCTGTGTCCAGCAGCGTTATCAGCCCTACATAGAGTGCATGCCCAGTGTACGTAAATGGTCATGTGATATGCATTTGCAGGCATATTTGTATCAATGGAGATTATTTCACAGAGATACAGAGATAAAATGCTTGTCTGGACGAAGATCATTCCGAAAGGTAAATGTATTTCTGTGGATATAGCCACAGCAAGTTAGTGCTCTTAGTGAAAAGATTATTCCCATCCCCTCTATTAGAAATCTCCCTCCCAACCCTATGAGCCTTGGTGCCCTCAGCAACAGCCTGTGTCACCTACACCAAGAACCACCACGGTGTCCATTTTAGGATGTGGGAGAAAACCTACACATACATGGGGAGAATAGCCAGTTTATGCAGAATATGTCACCTAAGATCAAAATGTTATTAACACCCAGATAAACACCCAGCACTCACCTGAAAGTCTCTAGTTTACAGTTGGGATCATACTGTCTGTCTGTGAGCTCTCTGACACCTGAGTCTCCTGGGTGATTGTAACTCAGATCCAGATGTTTCAGGTAGGAGGGGTTTGATTTGAGGGCAGAGGCCAAGAAAGAACAGCCCTTGTGTGTGATGAGACAACGGCTCAGCCTGAAACAAGAGACAACAGAGTCAGACTACACATTTATAAAATATATTGTTTTAGGCAATGTTTTTTATACTGACCAAACTGTTTCTGTTTCTAATTATAACGTTATCAAAGGACTCCGGAGCTGTAGATCAATTTTTTATTACAAACAACCATTGCAATCGGGCTCACTCACAGCACAAGGATGAAAGTGAAGCAATTTCACAAACATCGTACAGGGTTTATATACTTAAGATGTATCTTACTCTGATGCCATAAATGTTTCTAATGTCAGTAAGAATATCCACACTCGACTTAAAGTCCCTTTGTGTCATCCCCGCTGTGCTTTCTTAAATGCAAGGATGTCAGTTTTACGCAGAGTAGAACAAGCACAGTTCTACGCTTCTTATCACCTCTGAGCTCACCCAAACATATGCAGAAGGTCCCTCTCCTTACGCATAACACTCATACTCATATGCAGACTACATGTCGTCAGCACCTAATAATAAAGGTTACAAACACACAGAAACACAGAAAAGCCATGTTCCTGTTTACATAAGCACATTATGCATACAAGGTAATTATTGGTAACGCTTTAAAATAACCTTAATTTATAAACCGTTTATGAAGCATTTGTTCATAGTCTGTTCATCATTTACAAATCATTATTACAACATTTATGAATGTTAGTTCGCTATTTATAAATGAGTAGTAATGTATTCATGAACATGTTTCAAATTATTTTCTAATGATTTATAAGATTGTTTATAAGGTATGTGATAATGATCTGCTCACATTTAATAAATCCTTTAGAAATGACAAATCAAACAGTTATAAATGATGTACTAATGATATGTATAAAGTATGTGATAATGGTCTACTCACCATTTATGGTTCATTATGAATAACCTTTATCAAGCATTAGCTATTGTCGAATTCAGGGGTTTTTAACTGGTTTTGTCCCAGGGACCACCATTCTGACTAGAAAGTAATCCGCGGCCCACTGATTTGCCTGTTCGCACGTGTGTCCATGTGTGTGTGTGTGTGTGGAGAGAGGGGAGACCTGTCAGTGTAATATCTGGGCATGGTGAAGTCCACACAGCCGGGCTATTCGTGGCGAAATGATAGACAGCGACCGTCTCATACGTATCATTGTCTGGTTCAAGCCTTGCCCTGTACTTATTCTTCAAGTATGCCAGTGTACAAAAAACGCTCTAACACAGGTAGGTAGTTGGAAAGGGCAAAGGACACCTCATTGCTTTTGCAGCTAGCTCTGGAAATACTGTCTGGCAACTTATCCAAAACTTAAGACTTCTGAAAATCACGTAACATCTGTTGCATGTACCCAATAGGCTTGGCCTGCTTCATGGCTTCATTTGACAGTAATGTTGAACACACGAAACACAGTGGTGCCTCTTCTCCTGCTCTGTCTGTCGTCAATGGAAATCCATATTTGATGTATTCCTCATTGTATTTTGACTATTTCCCTGTATCCTGTGAAGGTGTAGCTTTGTTGGAAGCCTGTCCTTGTCCCTCTATCGTGGCAGCCTGTCCCTCTGTCGTGGCAGTCTGTCCCTCACTGTCACTCACCTGACTAAAAACCGATCCATTGGTGCTTCTGACCAGCTAACTCAACATTAGAATGAAATGTTAGCTAAGGACAGTAGATAACTTCAGTCATTCACCAAAAGTATTACTTTTTCGACTAAATTTCAAAAGTACAAGTAGGCTATGTTTTACTGCAGATGCTTGTCAACTTCATAATATGCATATGGCATGACGTTAGGGACGCAATGCATTAACATTAGCAAAGCAAAGGCTACCATAGACTGGATAGGTGCAAGGCTTCATTATGTCAGCGTGAATCTCTTTTATATTATTTTAGACATATTTTTCTTATTTTAGATATTTTTCAAGAGTAATTTGGAAATGTGTTGAAATATCAAAGCGAATCTATAAAAAAAAATCAATGGTGAACTGATCAACATAGGCTCATGTCGCGGACCCCCTGCAATGCTGTCGCAGACCACCAGGGGGCCGCGGACCCCGGGTTGAAAACCCCTGGTCTAATTCATGAGTGAATTCATAAATGTTAGCACATGTAGCAATGCCTCAGTTGATGCTTAACATAGGTCTTTAGAAACCATTTATTAATCATTAGTGAAGTGTTTTACAGTGTTTGATCTCTGTGTTTCATATAAAAAGAAACAAGCAGACACACACACACACACACTAACACACAAACAGTCTTTCTTATATGCCTCATAACTGACCTCAGTGTCTCCATCTTGCATTGTGGATCTCTTAGTCCCACACAGAGCAGCTCCACTCCTTCATCATGCAGGTCATTGTCACTCATGTCCAGATATCTCAGATGGGAAGGTGTCCCTTGCAGCACTGATGCCATCATTTGACAGCTTGCTTTGAAGAGGTGACACCCATTTAGCCTGTTTAAAAAATAGTATGTATGTACGTATGTAATAATATATATGAACACATTTAATACTATCCAGCATTGACACTGATTTAGCCTGTTTAGAAATTAAGACTAAACATCATATTGTTGAGGTATCTCAGTTTCATATACAGTTATAACACTTTTATTCATGTTCATACACAGTTAAACACACACAGTGTTTATAAGCATCTCTCTCAACCAGTATGTCAGAATACATTTCCAATCATTGTTGTTAATAAGGCTTTACCCACAGAACCCACTCAAAACTTTACTCACCAAACTCTCCTAGAGACTTTCACTACAGGAAGCATTCTGTTGAGCCCTTCCTGTGATCTCAGGTATTTCTTCAGATCAAACTCATTCATGTCTTTAGCTGACATCAGCAGCAGATAAGCCAAAGCTGAACACTGGGCTGGAGTCAGGTATTTCTCCTCATTTGCTGAGTTTATGTACCTGGGTAACATTTTAACGCAATATTCATAATCTAAGTGATATTTAAAAAGCCTCTAATTTAAAAAGACAATACACCTCTAATTTAAAAACAAAGTCCAGAAGAATAGAGCAATACAAAAAAATCAGCTTCAATACCAACAAACATCAATTTCCTATTCACTACGGATTAAATACATTCTGATGATTGTTGTGAACACTTAGATAATGAATATGACACAAGTTAAGAACATATATTGAGGACTATTCCTTTATCAGGGTGAACATAATTGCACAGACTTGATGATTTCAATATTGAATGCATATATGATATTTTCCTTTTACCACAAACAGTTACAGTACATGTAGGAGAACCAATATGTTTAAAACAGTTACCCTCCAATAACTGAGCCCTGCTAAGTGCTTTTATTAGTATGTGCTCTTTCGGAATCAAACCTATGGCACTAGTGTTGTTGACACCATACTCTACTAATTGTGCTCTTTACAAATTGGTCTGTATTGATTACCTGTTGATCTCCTCAATCAGTGAGTTGTCCCCTAACTCATTCAAACAGTGGAAGAGGTTGATGATCCGGTCTGGTGAGATATCTTCCCTGATCTTTTTTTTTATGTATTGAACTGTTTTCTTGATGCTCACTTCTCTGATAGCTAACTGTGGCAGCACCACATCCAGGGGGGACCGGATTTCCGGCTCCAACATTGGAGCCAGGCCGAGGAGGAAACGGACAAAAAGATCCAAATGTCCGTTCTGGCTCTGCAGGGCCTTATCCACAGCAAATCTGTAAAGGTCAAACCTTGAGTGTGTGAACCACCAGCTGATCTTCTCCTTCCAAGTCTTGAAGAAGGGATTTGCCCAATGACACCTTTATGAAGAACATAAAGAGCTGCCAAGAATTCCTGTACACTGAGATGCACAAAGCTGAATATGTTCTCTCCAGTTGTAGCACTCGCCACGTTGAAGATCTGTGTGCAAACTCCAGCCTGCAGTGCTCCCCAATTTACATCAATGTCACACTCTGCCAGGTCCTTCTCATAGAAGATCAGGGTGCCTTTCTCCAGATGTTTGAATGCCAGTTTCCCAAGTTTAACAAGGAACTGCCCTTTTTTCTTTGCACTCATCTTCTCCGGGTTTTTGTCATTCATTCTTTTCATCTGAAAGACATTATACATTGTGTACAATTCTGTCAAAGTTTTGGTTGATTCTTCTTTGCTCTGATCTTCCAGTATTTTGTCCACCACATTGGCTAGAATATGGCAGAATACTGGTATGTGACACATGATGTGGAGGCTTCTATTCTTGTTGATATGGTCAATAAGTCTCTTAGCCTTCTCTAGAGTCTCTATGTTTGTCTTAAAGAACTCATCTTTCTGGTCGTCATTGAATCCTAGAACCTCTGTCACCAAGTTGAAGCAGTCTTCTGGGATCAGACTGGCTGCTGCTGGTCTGGTTGTAACCCAGAGGAGTGCAGAGGGCACTATCATACCTTTAATGAGACTTGTTATGAGTATGTCTACTGATGACTCTGCTTCCAGCTTACTAATGCATTTGCCAAAGTCCAGATTGAGTCTACTTTCATCCAAACCGTCAAGGACAAAAAGAATTTTGCTGTCACTCAAGTCAAGGATGTATTCCAAATCTTTCCGATAAGGGTAGAATACCTCAAGAACATCAAGAAGGTTGCAGTGTTCACCTTTCTTCAAGTTTAACTCCCGAAATGGAAGAACAAAAACAAAGTCTATATCTTGATTTGCTTTTTCCTCAACCCAGTCCATGACAACCTTCTGCACTGCAACAGATTTCCCCACGCCAGCAATTCCCAAAGTCAAAACTTTTGTGGCAGAGTTGTCTGTGAACATGTTTGCCAACTTGACTTGCTTATCTTGAGAGCTTGGTCCTCTCCCAATCTGGCTCATGTTAATTGTCGACACTTCATGTTCATTGCTGACTCCACCTGTGCGGCCCTCTACAATGTGAAGCTCAGTGTAGATATCTTGTACACTAAAAACTCCAGACTCTTGATGTACAACAGAAAATCTTTTTTTTTGGTGTTTCTGAAGCTTCAGTTTTAGTGATGCTTTCTTTTTTTTAACCTCCTCTGCTGCTTTGTCATCTGAAGACAACAAAAGTCAGATGTAATATGGTGAAATGGGGAAATAATTAGTTGTTTATATTACATATGACACCTTAATCTTAAGATAGGATTTTCATTTGTTAGCTTTGTTTGCATCCTCAGTATAACATTTTACTTCCACCTTTCCTGTGGTTATTTTTGTAGTTATTTTTTTCCTCTTGTATTTGTCTGAGCAACTATCATTGTTTTAAACATGTTGCATGGATAAACGTACTTTTTTATGTATTCTTATACTTAACTTTGCATGTCTGTGTATCAATCTCCAAGTCTCACAAAAACATTTACCAAGGTTCACATTCTTTCATATGTGAAACGCATAACTAACAGTTTCAGTCAAGGTTCAATACAAGTGCATAATGACCAATACATATGAAACTAAATTAATATAAGTAAAGCAATATACATGCCAACAAACCATATAGTGAACAAAGGGACCAATGCATTTGTACAAAACCAGTACTGACATATTTCCTGAACTGCACCCCATACATAGTGGTACAATTTTTTTATTAGCAATAAAGGACACGTCACAGCTCTGTTTATCTCTCTTCACTGACTTAAGCTCTGATGCTCCCCTAGACGGTAGCCACCCCCTCAACAACACCCTCCTATCTAAACAACCTCATCCAGGTCTACAGTCCATTTTCACCAGTGAGCAGCCAAGGTTTGTGTAATATTCGTGTGTGTGTGTTTATTGCAGCTAATATGCCACTGAATCCAACTGTGAAATGGCCAACATTGGGTCCTTACCCCCTCCTTGTTGTGGCATGGGTGATCCTCTGCTCACGGCTGGGGCGTTCACCATCCCTCCAGAGCGATGAAAGAGAAAAATACAGAGAGAACGAGGGAAGAGACAGAGAAAAAGAGGTGACAAAGAAAAGGAGACAGATGGAGGAGATTAATGGAAACAGAACAGTCACAGAGAAAGTAAGCAGAGAGAAAGTCAAAGAGAGGGAGAGAGGAACAGATGTGATGAATACATGTGATTCTTCCTACATACACAAACAGGAGCCTCATCTGAGACTGTAAGCTACACACTTACATTTTCCCAGATCTCTCTCCAAGTCCTTGGCCAAATGGTTGTTGTTCATCTTCTTCAAGATGGTCAACATGACGTCCCCAGCTCCAGTGCTGTACACCTTCACCATCAAGTCCACAGTGTCCTCTGTGTCTGCCTTCTCCAGCTTTCCCCATGTGATTTGTCTCTGATCCCGAAGGTCGTGCTTAAACCTCTTAAATTCAGCCTCCGTGAGGTTGCCCAGAGCGTTCCTCAGCACTTCCCTCGGAGGTGCAGTCATTGTGGGGTCCAGATTATTAGTCCACTACGAACTGGATGCTTGGGTTCAGGCTGGGCCAGCTTTCAAAAAGATCAGATGTTGGGGGGATAGTTCATGTTCAAAACAAAAAATGTTTTTTTTTTCAAGAGCAATTGTTAAAAGTATAATTTAATTTTCACAATGAAATTGTACTCTCCCTCTCTCTTTTTGTGTGTGTGTCTCTGTGCGCGTTTGTGTGTGTGTGTGTGTTTATGTCTATGTACGTGTTAAATAAGAGGTGTTAGTACACATTACATCAGGGGTTCCCAACCTTTTCTACTCCAAGGCCCACCTTTTTGTATTTGATACAGGTCGGGGCCCAACAGACACCCCGCTTATTTTTAGCTAATCTATATTCCATTCTTATTAATAAGCGATTGTTATGTGTCACAAAGAGCAACATCAGCACCTGCTACAGGTGGGAGCCTAGAAATTAATACAAGAAAATCTTCCTCTAGATGGTGCAATGAAAATTGTATTGTGCACCAGAAAACAACATAAAACCGCACAGAGCACTTTCAGTCAAAAGGGATGTTTTATCCAAAAGAGTTTTGAAACAAAGGAACTTAATTGCAGTAGGCCTAGGCCTATTTGTGCACAGCAAACAAGCAAGGAAATAAAACCAGAGTAGACCCAAACGATAGCATGCACTCAAAACAAGTGATGAAACATGCAAACAAAACCACTCAGCTAGGCCTAATTAAAATATGTGATGCTTCAGACATGCAAACAAATATGTTCAAATAATGTTCAAATAAATAGGTTTAAAAAGGTCAATATAATGATTCAAATTATTGAAATAATGATTTAAATCTGTGGCTGCAATCTATTATCAACATAAATAGCACCGAGCAGTAGATCGAGCTCTCCACAGAAAAGCATGTCCTCTTGTATAATACCACTCCAATGATAACGCACAAAAAACAGCACTAATGCAGCTTTATTGACGTCCGTCTACTCGTCTAACTTGTTTTAAAAGGAACGGGCTACCTTTCATCCTTTCCAGGACCTGGTTCTGTATGTGAGTGCTGGATGTCGCGTCTCCAAATGTCGATTCAGATTTGAAGGTTTGAGCGCCTCATTAGACCGCTTTAAAACGCACTCAACACACTGTGCCCTGGGATCAACGTCGTCATCTCTATTCACAAAACCAAATCTAATAAAATTAGGGTTGTATTTACGCAAAATTTTACTAACTTTTGGTAATATGACACCAGGGGCGGAGATCCCATTTCATTGTAGGGGGGGACAATAGATCGTAAAATTTCAGAGAGTAATTCCTGGGGGGGGGGGGGGGGGGGGATTGCTGTCACGAGAGCTAGCATAACTTAGCTGCTAAATACCGTATTCTCTTATAACATTTACAAACAGAAATTCAACGTAATTTTTACATTCTCTAAACGGCATTAAATGTACTAACACAAAATATCTACTCACAGACAAATCATTTCCAAAGTTCAAACGCAAACGAAGGCTCTACAAGGAGGAATTCAGCTGCATGTAAATGAACGTCTTCTCCCGTGGTGAATCAGTTCAACAATAAAAAGTAAACCGCATCTTCTATCGCATCTACTGTCCACAAGGTGGCAGTGTTTATCTAGCTACAGCTACTAAAGCTACTACATTTAAGCAGAGCATTTTATTTCTTTACTCCAGTTTCTCTATTTACCATCAACAAGACAGAGGTGAGTCTAGCTTATATAGAGAAGAGGCCTATGGAACTCTGGGAATACCGGATTGGGTGACCTCTCTGTGCACTAACACCCCGTGTCACAATGGGGTGCCTAACTGGATACCGCTGGTCAACCTTCTGAACAGTTGTTTTCCTCACAATCTGACCATGTACTGGGCTGATTGACTGACTAGTGCTTATTCATTTATTCAATGGCATTTGCAGTGTTCGTGTAGTGCTTTTATTTATGTTAGGACATTACGATGCCTCGTATAATCATGACTATAAATGTGGACATAAATGTTTATGATACAAATATTCTCGTATTTATTACTATTATAATCGTTTAAATCCCAGGATGTCTGTAGAATTGATGTGAATGCAATCACCAACGATTTCTCACAAATTCAGCCCTTGGCGCAACATGGGTGCAATCCAATCTGGCCGATTTATGACTCGTATAGCGTTCTTAAATTCTGTTCAAATTTATGAAAGAATCCCAGATGAGAAAACTTTCATGAATGCCAGAATTGTCCCAGGAACTTCGTAAATGGAGTTTAGAAAAAAAATCTTCTTTACATGTTCTTAACTGCGTTCGAGAATGAGGTCAATCTCTTTACATATCGTGTATCATAGTGGCAGTGACAGGGGAGAGAGGAGGAAAAAAAATCTCACAATCTGACCGTGTACTGGGCTGATTGACTGAAACACGGAGCTGCCGGTAGCCCCACCCGTTGGAAACAGCATGTGAACCAAACCACTTTGAGGAATAGGGGGATCATGATTTTTCAACACTTAAAAAACACATTGTTTTACGTTTATAATTGTCGTCGTGCTTTTATTTAATATTACTATTTTTTTCAAAAAAACATTTTTGTTTCCAATGATTGTTGGGGGGGACAACTTTATGGTAGATCTCCGCCTATGTATGACACTACAAGTGCTTTCATTCTTCCGCTTGAGAAACGTATCCATTTTCCCGATAATATCGCCAAAGAGTAGAATATTCGAATAAGACCCGAAGCTGCCCTGTGGGGAAGATTGTGGTGTTGTGGGAATGTAATAGCTCCGCAAGTTTTTATCCTACATACATAAAAATAACACCCCCAGAAGCCTCGAAACAACATTTGTAAGGAGAATAGAACTGAAGTTTTGCACATTTCAGTCTCTGAATGTGGAAGCATCTGCTAACGACCCACCGATTAGCCAGTCAAAAGACAAAAACAGGCCTTAGAGTCCAGAGCATTAACTGAGCGCAGCCCATGGGTTGGAAAACCCTGCAATACATGATTATGAAGGTAAAATTGTCTTAAATACAAAGACGGTCAGAGTATGCTTTGCTCTTGTAAAAGGCGAACTGTAACACAGAAACGCTAATCGCTAATCGCTAATCGCAATCACAACTTGATTTTTTGAGTTTTCAACTATAAGTTCTGATCTGTAAAAGTGCAAAAAACTAATTGCAATAGTCATTTCATACTTGCAAAACCACAGGATTTGTATTTGTTACTTTTGCTTTGAGTGCTCATGAGCGTAATCTTATCACGCGATTTTTGTCAGCTTTCAAAAATGAAAAAAAAATGTGTCTCACGATTTGCAACACAACTTGCTTTCAAGAAACCGTAAGCTGTGGCTGTTCTAACACAAGCATCCAGTAGGTGGCAGTGTTTCATTGGCCAGTAATATTACATATGCAAGTCTGTTCTCCTCATGCAAGATGAGGGAAGAGAAGCCCTTTTGTTTAGCCACTCTTTGTTTTTCTTGTAACCATAATATGTGTTGTCATGGGTTCAAGGAAACACTGTTTCCACCAAGTTAGCAACATTTATGAGAGGAAAAGCAGCCTTGTGGAGTATCATTAGTTGGTTATCTAGATAGCCTGCGGCACCTTAACATTACTGTAGGCCCCGGGGCTTAGAGTAATTTCGAGGGCTACAGCTGGATGGATAGATAGCCTCCCACCAGAGGTTATGAAGACGACAGCCTAAATAGCCTTGAAGTACAGATGCCATGGTGTCATAGAGGGGTATAAAGTTCACTTCCATTTATATTAAGCCTGAAGTCCACCATGTTTCCATTAATGTAAAGAGTCAAAGACGGTATTCAGGACTTATATTTACACTTTCCCAGCTGTTTTGCAGCGGGATCACTAGTAACCAGTACGATGTTAAAGTGTGAAACATCTTCAAGTTAGTTTTATAGATAGGCTATATACACTCACCATTTATTCACTTTATTGTCAGGGGTCTAAAGTAATATTTAGGTGTATCTACCTGCTAATATGTTAATGATTGTGGAATAAATACCTGGTTTCGTCCAAGGCATTTGCAGTAGTGTTTATTGTAGGTTAGGTGAATAAAGGTATATGTGTTTGATGACAGATTGTAATCACACAGGAGTATGGTTACAACGGTACACTATATCACTTTGTGGAACTGTCAAATAGGAGCTGTGTGTGTGTGTGTCCATTGACTCTACTATATCAACTTACCCATGGTGGTCACTAAGACACATAGCTGAAATACCTCCCTGAAGTGAATTAAACAAACAAAAACATTGCTGGTTGTATTACAGTAAGAGTATGTTAGGTAATAGTGATATGAAAAATTGCCCATTTGTAGATTTGATTGTCACTTCAGCACCTTTAAACACCAATTTTCTTATTGGTCTGTGTGTGTGTGTGTGTGTGTATGTGTGTGTGTGTTTGTGAAATAAGTTTACAGTTCCAATACATAATTTGGATTGTAGAGTTTCCAAACTTTTGGAGGGCAGTACTCCCTGTAACTGTGTCAAGGTTGAACCTGAAGATGGCGCTATTTTACTATATTTCTGTTGATTTATGTGAACTGAAGAATACAGAATTGTGAACACTTCCCTCTCTGCAAGTAACTGGTGTCAGTTTCAAGGTTGAACATGAGGAGGGGGCTATTGTACTATATTTCTGTTGATTTATGTGAACTGAAGAATACAGAATTGTGAACATGACATCTCATTTATCTCATTATACACATGCTGAAGTCTGTAAGTCAACCAACAATGCATACAACATCTCTATGAAGCCACAACTCATCAACACCCATCAACATTCATGCCATGATCCACCTTACCTCAGTGTCCAAAGGAGTTGTCCCTTAGCCAGTCCTCAACTGTCCCTGATGACACAATAATTCCATCTGATGAATATGTGAGAACAGCAGTTGAACATGAAGTATACATTCCCAGAGCAAATAAAGGGGCCATATGCCACGTACACAGTGCAATGACACAGTGCACTATTAGCATGTGCAGATCACTTACACTTGACATCCAATTAATTCAAGTCCCTCAGTGTCATCATGAACTCTGCTTCAGTGTTGATAAGATTCTCATGCATCACCAACATATATTTGTATTGCTCTATGTAATATACAATACGTTATGTGGAAAAAAATTACATACATGTGGTACAATGCCCTAACATGGAGCTGAAATCAATGCAAAAGTCAAAATACGCTGTGAATTCAGGTTCCAAGACATCTATCTATTCATATCTACACTCATTCTGCTAGTGATGCTGCAGGGCCCTCAGGATGTTAGAGCTCCCCCTATTGTTCACTTAGTGACCACCCATTGCACAAGTGAAGTATGCCAATTCCAACCATTGACCAAACAAGAAACCAGCCATCATTCAGTGCTCTCATGTCAGCCACCTGCCTTTGACCCAGTCTCCCACATTACTGAACTGGTAATTCTGGTATCTTTTGACACTCTTTGGTGTCATAGGGATTTGTTGCTGTGCCATCCTGTGTCAGAGAAGCACAAATTTGTCTGGATACACTGCTGTCCTTTCCCCAGGTACCATGGATCTGAATCCACTGCATTATTTTAAAGTCTTTGGGGCCTTGCATTCACTTGCAGTAGCAACACCATGTCTACCTGCATAAAGCTCTGTGTTGAGGATCACAGTGATCCTCCATCTGTATTTAATCATTCTCTGAGCTCATCATGATTTTATATGGATACGTTACTGTAAACACAGAGGCTGCAACAAACTGCAACACGTCACACATTGGCATGGTGGAAACACTCCAGTGACTGCATCCTATATTCACATCTAATGGATCTATTCGTGTGCAAGTCGTTCACAACCACAAGAACACGACGTTGAAATTAGAACTTTATTAACTTCACACACACTGTATCAGCAAACAAACACAACTATGGACAAGTTTCTGATTCGTAAAAGTCAGAAAGAGAAGCCTGTGGACTTCTTTAAACATAAACGTGATGGCCTCCAGCAACAACGAACCACCATCTCCAAGCAGTGTCTGGAGGCATCTTATATAGTTGCTCATAGAATTTCTAAGCTTGGCAAACCCCATACAATTGCCGAAACACTGATTTTGCCGGCCGCACAAGACGTGTATGTCAATATGTCGCTGAATATCAGAAATCAGTTTGGGTCCTATTTCAAAGAGGACTGCCGTTCATTCGCCTGAGTTCGGGATCCATTTCTCTGCTCAGCAGACGAGCTGTCAATAGACATGAAAGAGCAGCTGAAGAGTGACAGTAGACTTCAGCATCTCCCCTCTTTCGTCATTCTGGGTAGCAATGATCAGCTTTGCGACATAGCCTTAAAAATGCTCCTCCTTTTCGCATCGACATATTTGTGCGAGGCAGGCTTTTCAAGACTGACTGCGCTCAAAACTAAATACAGCAACCACGCACAGATCGAGGATGACCTGAGGATATGTTTGTCAAACATTGCCTCAAGATTTGAGGATCTTTGCAGGGCAAAGCAGGCTCATGTCTCACATTGACAGACCTGTAGGATTTTTTTTTAAAGATCACAAGAGGCCCGTAATAATAACAGTATCCTAATGATAGCAATAATAACACTTTTATTATGATAATAATAATAATACAATAATAATAATTGGTCGATAATCATTAATTATAATAATAATAACATAATGATGGTGATAATAATTAATAGCCTACTAATATGCCTACTATTAATGATAATAATAATAACAATAATAATAATAATAATAAAAAAAAATAGTTATAATAATTGTCTGTATGGGCCTAACAATAACAATAGCATAACCTTGACATGTCAGGCCTATCAATAACAATATGCTATCTACGGTATCTATCTATCTATCTATCTATCTATCTATCTATCTATCTATATATGGTGGTGTAGTTGAGGGCGGTGGTGGCAGGCCGCAGGGGGGCGGGGGGGAGGCGTTTCTGTATTTCTGCGTGTGTGACCCTTAGATTATTAGGTGCCACTTAGTCTGCATATGTACAAGAGCATGTTTAGACCAGAGGTGATAAGAAGGGTCGAACTGTGCTTCTTCCGACCTTGTGCAAAACTTCAATCCTTGCCTCGGACGTCAGAAATCCACCACGTGGTTATCCCTGCTGAACACTAAACTTCTGTCTATATAAATCCTGTGCGATGTGTTTAATATGACTTCACTTTCAGCCTTGTGCTGGGAGTGAGCCCGATTGCAATTGTTGTTTGTCTACTAAATGAACTTAAATGCAGCTCCGGAGTCCTGAGGTAACAGTCAATTACAAACACAGAGTGACTCACTCTGACGTAGGTGACCCACAAAAACAGTCAACTGCTTCATATTAGACTATTATTAGATATTCAGACTAGGAACTTTCCATGCATCAAATGTATTGTTTAATTTGACACCTATTGAATGTCCTGATTATTTTAACTTTTATTATGAATATCTTATCTGTTTCGGAACGCTAGGAGTTGAACTGGGCTACAGACAGCACATATTGTACTGTGAAGGAGGGCCTTTACGGATCCTGGGTACAGCATGTGGCACGTAGTGCAACTGTCGCTAGCCACTTGTGTACTGTTGTTGTATCCTGCCACACTTACTATACTTGGAAAAATTTAAATTTCAACGCACCAAGCCAGCCACCTTAACTGAAATAACTCATCGCAACTAAACTCATGTCAGATTCCCAATATCAATAAAACTGGACTACAGGCGGCACATGTTGTACTGTGAAGCAGGGCCTTTACAGATCTAGGGTACAGCATGCTGTGTGGTTAGAATGTCATTTCCTGTTTTTGTTCTCTGTGTCTCTTGATTTGATTTGATGTTGCGGCTGTCACCTGCCAGTTGTGCACTGTTGTGCATCCTGCCACCCTTGCTATCCGTGTATAACTAAAATCTGCATGCACCATGTCTGCCAACCATAACTAAACATATCTCATAAACATAATGAAAAAAAACACATTGCCAGGCAGCCTCTCCCTCTCCTTCCATATCATATTATTATTATTATGCTAATACCGATACTGATGATGTGGCCATATTACCTACTGTTAACTGTTTACCTAATTTTTCCCTGTTTATCAAATTGATGTTTACTAACCAAATTGTCTCTCTTATAGCGTGACCTTTGGAGTCTCTTCACCCTGGAGTGAAGTAAGTCAGCACTGCACATAGGTGGCCCACAAGCACCTAATTTAATCTAATCCTAATTTTAGATTTTAGTTTTTTAAGCTATTATGGCACCACATTTCAATTAAAAGTGTTCTGTAACTATGACAACTACATTTGGGTTTTAGTTCTGCAAGACCGCTTGAGCCCTTGCTCCTCCCCCTTCAACTTCTCTTGACAACAACTGTAGTTACCACACGCAGATAAAGCACCCTGCATAGCAGCATCCACATCTCCCTAACTTGCCGTCATTGGTGACAGCCAGGTAACAACACTGTACACTAAGCCCCCAAGTTTGTCACTGTTGTGAAATTAAACCACTGTTGAAACATTTTAATGCTAACTGCAATGGGCAAAATAGCCAAACTTAGATAATAGTCCTCCATTTAACTAACAATAAACAAGCTCTGGAAAAATAACAACGTCAATAAAACAAGTGAACTCCACCAGTTCCTTTGACAGGCAACTTCTACATGTGTGACGAGTAAATATGGATAATGTGGTTAATAGTCTATGCAAGGAAAACACAGTAGTTGGCTTTTGCATGTTATTGTGCAAGCTCAGAGGGTATAGCAGTTCACACATAGGCCCTGTAGCCATGGTTACCTGACCACAGACCCTTATTACAGGAAATCCTTGCTGTTGAGGCGACAACAGTTTTTCTGTTGCTTTTCAGCATATGTAAAATTACCCTGCATGTCATTGTATGCATGTATTGCCTACATTCTTATAGTATTTAACCCCTCGCAACTACATTCTCAAATGAGATACATTCATATATTAACAGGTAGGATTTGTATGACACCATTCTTTCTTGCTTCACACCATTAACATCATCCATTTAGTCGTCATACAATCAGAGGGGGGAGTGGAGCAGAGAACACATGTTTTGGGGTAAATTGCAACAATAACACTTTTAAGGGCAGTGCTAAATTAATTCCTTACTTCAACAAGTTTGCCAACTTTTTTAGAGGTCTTGTAAGTAATACCACTGCCTCTTGTTTATGCTTGTCATAAAGTACATATTTTTTTACAAGTGTCTGAAATAGATTGAATTGTTTGTTATCTTACTTCAGTTTCCAGTGTTGTAGACCCCGAGGTTCAGGACATGTGTCAAATCCTCACAGAACATTTCTGTGTGAGAGGAAATACTCACACATTTCCTATCAACAGTTAAGGGGAGGGGCGATTTGTTGACTCAAAGCTTTTCCTTTAAACAAATAGTTATTCGACAAGTACGGCTATGGTGTGATACAACTTCTCACTTAAACAGTGTGGATATGAAGTCTTCTTCAGCACACATGTTGGTTTTTGAATATGTTTTTCAGTTCTCTTGAATATGTTATGTAGAGAAGCCACTCCTGGCCCAGAGAGAGACGGTTATCTAGTGGCTGAAGGTATAATGCGTGATCTGTCTTATCCGGTGTCCTGATGAGAGTGCTTGGATGGCATAAGCTCTCTCTTGACCAATCTGTTCTTTCGTTCCAATTCTTAATTGTAGGATTTCCCTCCCTTTGTAGAAACCTGTTGAATGAATACATTTGGTCTAGGAAGTCCTAATTGTTTTGTTGTCAATTTATCTTCATTAATACGCCGACTAAAAAGGAGTTTCTGTCAAAGAGCGAATCGAGTTGTTGCACTGAACAGGCGCCATCTTGACAGAATATAACTCTGTCGAAAGCTGTATGACGTTTGTCGCTACCGGACGGTAGTCCTTTAGAGCATGTGGGGATACAATTTACGATCACCCAGCAGGTGGCAAGCACGAGCCATTTTACGTTCTAGGCCACGAAGCGTCTTCAATCATCATAAAAGTAAACACGCAGCCAAGTCAGTGAAGAGAACAGTTGAGGAGGTTTTCATTTGGTCATGATATATTTTGAAAAACTTTAAAACTGTGAAACAATGCCAAATGTTATTGGCATTCTTAACAGGCAGAGTTATTGCATACATTGCTCATTTGGTAGTGTTGTTTACAGTGAGTGCGTTGAGTTTGTCATTATAGTCCACTATTGCACAATATAACTTGAAAGGGTAAAATCTGTCTGGCTGGTGTTTGTAGTTTGCTGTGACCTACACAACTCTTAAACAGTAATAGTATTTCCTCAAACTGTAACTCCTTGCTGATAAGATAGTCCCGAGGGAATTGTTACACACACACACACACACACACACACACACACACACACACACACACACACACACACACACACCTTCAAAAATGAAATCAGACAGACTGTTTATTTGAATTAAATGTTACATTGTATCAATTCGACATGCATTGTAGTGCATGTAGTGTTAAAAGTCAGTGAACTTCAGGCTTAATTTACGGAACAAGACCAAAATGTAAACATTACCTCAAATGTAAACATTTTTCTTGAACCTGTAAAGTGGTGATGATGTCATGGATGTATGCTGAAACATAACCAGCATTTACATTTCCAGATTTCTATTTTAACACTATTTTTAGATTTACATACCCCTGTGTAATTATTATGCAATGTGCCGAACCATAGGTAAAAAACATAGAATACTCCTCTACGCTAACAGGTTAACCTAATTGTCCAAATCTTATTTCAGCCTAATTCAGCCTTATTTCAGATATTTCAGATATTTCAGCCTTATTTCAGATAGTTGTAATTTTGTAAGTTTAATGGAGGAGACTGTAATATCAGTTAGATAACTAGCTATCATGTCATGAAAATGGAATTGGAAATTTAAACCGTTTAAGTTTAGGCTGTTTAAATGTTTCTTTAGCTAGCAAGCTAGTTCGATAGCATAGAAACTAGACAACCATAGCAACCAGGACACATCATTTTTATGAAGCTCTGTTTAATTTCTCAAAATCAGCTCATCAGTTCAAGGCAGTCAGGTTCAAAGTGATCAAAACCACTTACAGATGATGATGAATGGCTTCACATGACTAAAACATGCATAATTCATAACACATCAATTAATGAACGTTCTGCTAAATCTGTTCTGCTTATAGCCTCCAGCTTCATGTCTTGTAGAGCACTTCTGTGTGTGTTGAGTGCAAGTAGTCAGTCAGTCAGTCAGTCAGCAGTAGTCTTTTAAAGGGTAGTGTTTAGTGTTACCTGCCTCAGCATTAAGTTCCTTTGAGACCTCTGTGTGTTTTTTGTGGGAACTCAGCTGGTATCAGCATTAACCCTTCAAAACGTATGTTTCCAGCATTAACCCTTTAAAACATATGTTTCCAGTGTTATCTGTAGAAGTGGAGTTATCGAGTTCTTCTGGTAGAATCCCTCAGAAGTCTGTGTGTGACAAGTGTGTTTGGGACTCAGGTATGGTAAGGTAGTCAAACACACAAAGATGTTTTTTGACTGACAATGCCGTCTGTCCTTCTTCCTCGTGCCTCTGTCTCTCCTCCTCCTCCTCCTCCTCCTCTTCCTCGCCTCCTGGCCCTTGACGGCTCATCGTCACGGCGACAGTCGCCGGCAGCAACCTCAGCGGGCAGCGGTGGCAGGATGTGGCGAGGTACGGCTGGAGCGACTCAGCGGAGACGTGGGAGAAGGTGTACAGGTGTGTGTGTCGGTCCGCATCGCTGAAACACACACGGCCCGACCCTTGGCTCACGCGCACCTTCACCCTCCGAGGGCCCGGGGCCCCTCCCACTGTGCGCCCATGGTGGACAGGGACAGCGGTGAGGGGGAGGGGCGCAGCGGAGGCTTCGAGGGCCTCGTAGTGAGAGTCGCGCAGTGACATGGCCCAGTAGCCATTCTCGGGGCAGGCGGCAACCAGAGACTTCCTGGTGACAGAGCGGCGGGCCACACCCACTCTCCAGTTGCTGTTGTTGCCAACGTCCACGACCCAGGAAGTGGAGCTGTCACCACGACGGCGGCCACGGAGGCGGAGGGGCTGGCATTGTGGCACGGAGGTGGAAATGACCTCACGGCCAAGCATCTCACCACAGTGGGTGAAGCGCTCAGGGTTGTCCGGGAGACGCACGTCTGCATCATCAGTGACGTCACCGCTGTCCCGGACACTGGTGAGATCATCAGAGACGAGCAGAAAGGGAACAGCAGTGTTGGGGTCAAGGGTCACTGGAGCTGAATGAGACAGAGAGGAGAGAAAAGAAAGAGAGATACAGGAAGGAAATGAAGGAGAAGAGTCAGTAAGGGAATAGAGATATGAGGAAACAAATCAAGAGGTTTGAGTCAAGGAATCAAACGATATGAAGGAAAAAAGAGGGCTGAGAGGAGGGAAGGAAAGAGAGAAATGAGTAAGTGAAGAGAGAGGTTTGAAGGAAAGAGAGAAATGAGCAAGTGAAGAGAGTGTGATGAAGGATAGAGAGAAATGAGCAAGTGAAGAGAGAGGTTTGAAGGATAGAGAGAAATGAGCAAGTGAAGAGAGAGGTTTGAAGGAAAGAGAGAAATTAGTAAGTGAAGAGAAAGGTTTGAAGGAAAGAGAGAAGTATGGCAGAAGAGAGGAGTGATGGAGAGAGAAGTATGGAGTATGAAATACAAATAAAACGTATGAGGTGCTGTAGAGAAGAAGAGAGGGATATGAGTGAATCAGGAAGAAGATGATGAGACTACCCGAATGGCGTTGGGATCTTCACAGTGGATGAAGGAGGACATTTACATCAGAGATTGAAGGACAGTATTTACAGGATGGAATGAGATGAATAGATGTGTAATCATGCATACAAACACACACGCACACACACACACAGACACATACACACACACACACACACACACAGACACTCACACACACACACACACACACACCAATATCAGTACTTACTGTAGGGACAAATGTCCTGCATTTTCTTCCAAACTCTGAACCTAAGGTTGCCCACATGTTTGGGGACGTCAATCAGAGAATCGTAACTCTTCTCTGGACTCTGCTTAGCATTCCATACTCTGCAATAACATTCACACACGCACACACACACACACACACACACACACACACACACACACACACACACACACACACACACACACACACACCCGCGCACACACACACACACACACACACACACACACACACACACACACACGCACACACGCACACACACACACACGCACACACACACAACACACACACACACACACACACACACACACACACACACACACACACACACACACACACGCAGACATGCATACATAAATAATGGACGTGTGCACACATATACTACATAAAGGGAAAAATCTGAATGGAAAACACACAGCGCAAACAGGTGAAGAGAGATGAATAGGATAGTCATACCTTTTCACAGTCTTTTTATAATTCTGGAAGAGAGGAATAAAAGAAGGCCTTCAATAAAAACCTGCATCACTGTCATTTTGCCAGAAACACAACATTCAATTAAAATCAATCCAATTCAATTCAACATGAATGTCTCTTCTCTCCTTCAAAAACGAAAGTTTTTAGAAACATTTAGTCAAAACAGACCAATATAAGCTGTGTTTCTCAGGCAAGGCTGGAACCACAACAAGTGCAATTTTAGCGTTAATCTGAAATTAAGCTAATTAACTAAATTAACTTCAGCGTTTATAAGAAATTAAGCTAATTTACTAAATTAACTTTAGCGTTAATCTGATATACCACAAAGACAGAATGGCAAATGAAGTATAGAGTTAACCACCATTAACATCGCAACATGTCACACGACAAGCATTGCAAACAAAAAAAATCACATTACAAACATAACATCACAAAGAGCCCATTACAGGCATCACATCATAAACACAACACAAAAAATCACATCATAAATAATGTATCATAAACATCACATTTGCCATAACATCAACATGTCAAAATCAACATTATAATCATCACCTTACAAGCATCACAGCACATACATCACAATGCAAACATTATGGCACAAACATTACATCACCACTAAAGGTCCTTGCAGTACTTGCTGTGCTTCTAATCCGTCTCCCTCCTCCATCTCACAAAACTCACAACACAAACAACGCAAACAACACACATCACAGCAAAAACATAAAATCTGCAATCACAACAAAACACAATCCCGTCACAGACACCACAGCACAAATATATCTGCTTGCAAAATCACATTACAATCATCACATCACAATACCGAGATCATAAGATCATAAGTAGCAAACAATTCACATCACCACACAAAGATCACATCACCACACAAAGATCTCCTTACAAATATCCCACCACAACAAAATCACATCTACAGTCAAAACACAGTCAGTTGCATCGGTGCAAAACATCTCATCAGTGCCAACATCTCATCAGTGCCAACATCTCATCAGTGCGAAACATCTCATCAGTGCGAAACATCTCATCAGTGCCAACATCTCATCAGTGCCAACATCTCATCAGTGCGAAACATCTCATCAGTGCGAAACATCTCATCAGTGCAAAACATCTCATCAGTGCCAACATCTCATCAGTGCCAACATCTCATCAGTGCAAAACATCTCATCAGTGCCAACATCTCATCAGTGCCAACATCTCATCAGTGCCAACATCTCATCAGTGCTACAGTCTTGTTTGTGTTTAACCTGAAGGAAGTGAAGCCCGTCTCCCCCGTCCATCTCCATCTCCATCTGGGAGGCTTTGAGCGTGTGGAGGAGCTTGCACATCTCCTTCCTCATCCTCTCCGCCCTCTCTCGACGCGCCCGAGCCTTCCTCTCCTGCTCCTCCCTCACGGCGGCTATCCGCGCCTCCTCCTCTGCCCTCAGGAACCGCCGGAGCTCCTCAAACTGCTCTTTTATCCGACTCTCCGTCTCCTCAGACTGCGCCTACACAAAGGATTAATAAAGATAATATTTATAGATTAATAATAATTTAAGACTTTAAAAAGAAGTATTGATTAATATCATCAAGAGTGTCTTTAAAGCAAGAAACCCTTAGTATGACAATATTATTCAAGCACGTATGTAAGAATGACCCCTTTTACCACCAAGGACACAATTCTTTTTTAAAGGAAATTAAATAGTTTAAAGTTAAGTTTAAGTAAAAACTTTAATTTCTTTGCCACTGATCATACAAACACAATAACATAACAATAACCTACTGAGCGTAACAATTACATATAACATACTGTTTTATCATCAATAATGTATTGGATTAGATTTAACTAATTTCTGTAATGCTTACTGGGATGTGCTTAGCCATTTGTCTGCAGGTCTGCTGTGCACCTGTGGCAGTCTTCAGGCACTGAAACAGAGGCTGCATGGAGGCCATCAGCTCCTCCTGGGAAGACAACCACGAGCACTGATGCAGCACAGGTTAACAACCACGAGCACTGATGCAGCACAGGTTAACAACCATGAGCACTGCTGCAGCACAGGTTAACAACCACGAGCACTGCTGCAGCACAGGTTAACAACCATGAGCACTGATGCAGCACAGGTTAACAACCACGAGCACTGATGTTAGGTATGTCAGTCCAACAACCATGAGCACTGATGCAGCACAGGTTAACAACCACGAGCACTGATGTTAGGTATGTCAGTCCAACAACCATGAGCACTGATGTTAGGTATGTCAGTCCAACAACCACGAGCACTGATATTAGGTATGTCAGTCCAACTGTAGGAATGAAACTAATGAAACGGCACTTTAAACAACAGTATTAAATAAGACAAAAAATTGAATGAATTAATGCCTCACGCCTCACGCCTCACACACACACACACACACACACACACACACACACACACACACACACACACACACAACCAGCCAGTCAATTGGTCAGACAGGGTCAGACAGCTGCTGGTGATGCTAATTACATATTTTTTTTCATTTTCACACTTGTCTTAATATCACATCCATTTTTTTTCAAAACACTTAACACATTCACCAAATCAGTACACTATGTGAACCAAACTGCGGACACTTGTCCAATGACCACTTCTTCCACAATTCATAGATAGTAGTTGTCACTGAAGATATTTTCCCACTATTACTGCTGTATATGTAAGTTATGGGCTATCAATGAGGCAAAATGACCCACAAATAGAACCATAATGAACACTTTTAGCCAAAGTGTCATACAATAGCATCTTGCACTCGCCAGGAATTGAACCCAGGTCAGCTACTTGTTAGTCAACACCAATAACCACTGATCACACAGGGTACATTTTCCACACTCAAAAGTGATATATACAGTATTGTGACAGGCAAAGAAACAGATCAAAAAAGTTTGTTCTTGGTGTCAGGACAACAGCTTGTCTTGAAAGATGGGAATATGGAATATGGGACATGTTATGGGTGGATAAGATGTGCGAGGGAGAATGTTGTGGTACTGTAAATGTGGTAGTCTCATGTGTTGTTGTTACTGTCCTGGGAAAGAAAAGTGTCTGCACACTTCTTTTGTACTATAGTATACCACAGAAAATGTAGTATGGAGCTGTCTTTTCTTTGTTTTTCAGTTCATTGTACATTGAGTGATGAAGTCGTTTAATGGGAGAGAGCATATGCTATAGCTATGGCAGCATGAGTCACGTTTGGGTGAAGTACGTATAAAGTGTTTTGGTGGTTGTAGTGCATTTTGCACTAAAGGTTAACTGCTGTGCTGAGGTGTGTGTCTGTAAAGCCCACTGTGTGAACAGTTTTGAAAGTGGAGTGGACATGGTATTGAGACAAGTGTGAGAATGATTGGAAAAAACTGTAAGCCAAGGCAGGTTTTAGTTAGTTAGTTTGTTAGTTTAGTTTAGCAAATGGGCAGCATACAATTATGTGGAAACAACAGTACAGCCATGTGCAGTCATATACTGTGTGTGTGTGTGTGAGTGTGTGTGTGTGTGTGTGTGTGTGTGTGTGTGTGTGTGTGTGTCATGGTGTGTGTGTGTGTGTGTGTGTGTGTGTGTGTGTGTGTCATGGTGTGTGTGTGTGTGTGTGTGTGTCATGGTGTGTGTGTGTGTGTGTGTGTGTGAGAGAGAGTGTGTGTGTGTGTGAGTGTGTGTGTGTGTGTCATGGTGTGTGTGTGTGTGTGTGTGTGTGTGTGTGTGTGTGTGTGTGTGTCCGTCCTACCCTGCAGTCCCGCAGTGCCTGCTGATGGGGGGAGACTCTGTGTCCCTGGTGTCTGTCTGAGTCTCCACACTCCCAGCAGAGGGCCAGCTGGTCGTCCTCACAGAACAGCACAGGCTCTCTCTGACACTGAGGGCACCCTGACAAGTCCTTCCCTTCTCCTTCACACTCTTCCTCCCTCTCTCCACCCTTCTCTTCCTCACACACTCCATCATCTTCTTCCTCACACTCTTCATCCCTCTTTCCATCCTCCTCTCCCTCCCTCTCTTTATACTCCTCTTCCTCATCAAACTTTTTTCTCTTCTCTCTATCATCTTCTAGGTCTTCCTCACAATCTCCCTCCCTCTCTCCACCCTCTTCTTCCTCACACTCTTCTGCCCTGTCTCTATCCTCCTCTTCCTCCCCCTCTACTTCATCACACCTTTCTCTCTTCTCTCCATGATATTCTTGCTCTTCCTCCTCCTCCCTCTCTCTGTCCTCCTCTTCTCCTCCGCCACTGTAGTCTTGCTCTTCGTCTCGTTTCTCCTCACAGACAGAATACTCTTTTCCCTCTCTCTGATCATCTCTCTCTTCCTTATTCTTGCCATCCTTCTCTTCTGTGCATTCTCCCTCCCTCTCTCTAAATTTTTCATTCATCTCTTCTCCCTCCTCCTCCTTTCCTTTCTCTTCCTCCCTCTCTCTATCCCTCTCTACCTCACACTCTTCCTCTCTCTCTCTATCCCTCTCTACCTCACACTCTTCCTCCCTCTCTCTATCCTTCTCTACCTCACACTCTTCCTCTATCTCTCTATCCCTCTCTACCTCACACTCTTCCCCTCTCTCTCTATCCTTCTCTACCTCACACTCTTCCCCTCTCTCTCTATCCTTCTCTACCTCACACTCTTCCTCTCTCTCTCTATCCTTCTCTACCTCACACTCTTCCTCCCTCTCTCTATCCTTCTCTACCTCACACTCTTCCTCCCTCTCTCTATCCTTCTCTACCTCACACTCTTCCTCTCTCTCTCTATCCTTCTCTACCTCACACTCTTCCTCCCTCTTTCTATCCTTCTCTACCTCACACTCTTCCTCTCTCTCTCTATCCTTCTCTACCTCACACTCTTCCTCTCTCTCTCTATCCTTCTCTACCTCACACTCTTCCTCCCTCTCTCTATCCTTCTCTACCTCACACTCTTCCTCTCTCTCTCTATCCCTCTCTACCTCACACTCTTCCTCCCTCTCTCTATCCTTCTCTACCTCACACTCTTCCTCTCTCTGTCTATCGTCCTCTTCATGTCCCCCTCCATCATTAGTGTTGTCCTGCTGCTCGTCTCGTCTCTCCTCAGACACGGAAGATTCTTCATCCTCTCTCTCAGCTCCCTCTTCCTCCCTCTCACCATCCTCGTGCTCCTCCTCATCTGTGGCATGCCGCTCCTCGTGGAGTTGTCTCTCCTCTCTCCTCATCTTTCCCTCACCCTCCTTTTTCACCCTCTTTTCATCCTCTTCTCCTCCATCTGTGGCTCTTTGTATTTCCTCAAAACCGGAACGTTCCTCCTCTTGTTCTCCTCCATCTGGGGTGCTTTGTCTCTCCGCTCCCCTCAGCCTCGCGCCGCCTCTCTCTTCCAACTTCTCTTCATCGTCCTCCTCCTTCGTCTTCACCTCCTCTCCTCTGTTAGTCTCCTTCTCCTTCTCTTCACAACACAAGCGTCCTCCTTTGTCCGCTCCCTCTCCCTCATTCTCATATTTCTCATGCTCATTCTCTCCATCGTCCGGCTGCTGTAGCTTTCTCTCGCCGCTGACTTCCCTCACCTCATCTCCTTTCTTCATACACAATAAACACTCAGACGCCTCATCTCCCTCGCCTTCACTGCCATAGTGTTCCCCTCCCTCCCTCCTCTTACCGTTTATCCTTGGAAGTCTGTCGTTCTCTTGTCGACAATCCCTGTAGTTCAGTCCTTCATGGTTCCTCTCCTCTCCTAGGAAGTGCCACTGCGTGTGTACCAGTTCCATCCCTCCTTCCGTGCCCTCTTTCTCTGTCTCTTCTGTTGTTGTTGTTGTTGTTGTTTTTGTTGTTGTTGTTGTTTTTTGTTCTCCCAGTGTTGCCCTAAACGAGTGGAATAGAGAGACGCAGAGAGACAAGTAAACGGGTGAGGAGTGAAGTAGTGAGTGCTGTCTATTCGGGAACAAGCCAAAAGCCTATAGGACCTGAGGGCTGTGCGTGCGTATGTGCCTGAGCATGTGTGGCTGAGAGAGAGAGTTTGTGTGTGTAAGGAAGAGGGTGAGAGAGAGTTTTAGAGAGAGAGAAGAAAGAGAGAGAGAGGGGGGGTAGAGAGAGGGGTAGAGAGAGAGAAGAGAGAGAGGGACAGAGAGAGAGAGGAGAGAGAGAGAGAGAGGGACAGAGAGAGAGTTTTAGAGAGAGAGATGAAAGAGAGAGAGAGGGGGTAGAGAGAGAGAAGAGAGAGAGGGACAGAGAGAGAGAGAGAGAGGTAGAGAGAGTAGAGATAAAAAGAGAGTGACAGAGAGAGAGGGGTAGAGAGAGAGTGAGAGAGGGTTAGTGAGAGAGAACGAGGTAGAGACCGAAATATACATAGAGAGAGCTGTGTGTGTGAGAGAAAAAGAGAGAGAGAGAGAGAGAGGGATAGAGAGAGTGGTAGAGAGAGAGAGCGAGGGGTAGAGAAAGAGAGATAGAAATAGAGAGGTGTGTGTACATACACCAGTAAATGTGCTTTGCGGGGTGGAATTTGAGCTGAAAAGCCTGGATCTCAAACACGACCCCCGTCCATATTCTGTGAGTCGGTACATGCATGTCTGTGTCACATGTGCTACACATGGTGTTCCCAACACATGTGTGCCAATACAAGGATCTCTACACATAATAATAATAATAATAATTCATTTTATTTGTAACGCACTCTTCATTCAGAAGAATCTCAGAGTGCCAAACTCATTATTCAACTCCCTTTCTATTCCTGTTTTGCCTTTTCAATACATTTGCAAACAATTTCTAAAATCCTGTTTTTTCGCTTTGTCATTATGGGGTATTGAGTGTAGGTTGATGAGGGGAAATTAATTGAAATGATGTAAGAATGAGATGAATGGGGAATGTAGGCACATTATAGAGTCTACATGACTGTGTTTCAGTTTGTGTGTCAGATGTGAATTTACCTTTTGTGTGTGTGTGCATGCATGCATGATGTGTGTGTCTTTGTGTGTGTGTGTGAGTATGCATGCATGATGTGTCTGTCTGTGTCTGTGTGTGTGTGTGTGTGTTTGTGTGTGTGTGTGTGTGTGTGTGTGTGTGTGTGTGTGTGTGTACATTATGTTCTCTTAAAGTGTTAATAGCTCCAGGGGGCTGGGTTAGGGTCAGCATGTTAAATTTAGTGGGTGTGAAGATGAGTGTTAATGCAGCTGTTAGCTTGTGTTTGTCTTCACGTGATTTGGAGTGTCATAACTTTACAGTGGCATGATTGGCATGGTAACACACTAGGTAGCACACAACACCACATTGCAGTCAGGACCACTCTTGTCTTGAGTCACATTGCAGTCAGGACCACTCTTGTCTTGAGTCACATTGCAGTCAGGACCACTCTTGTCTTGAGTCACATTGCAGTCAGGACCACTCTTGTCTTGAGTCACATTCCAGTCAGGACCACTCTTGTCTTGAGTGTCATTGCAGTCAGGACCACTCTTGTCTTGAGTCTCATTGCAGTCAGGACCACTCTTGTCTTGAGTCACATTGCAGTCAGGACCTCTCTTGTCTTGAGTCTCATTGCAGTCAGGACCTCTCTTGTCTTGAGTCACATTCTAGTCTCATTGTAGTCAGGACCACTTTTGTCTTGTAACAATGTACTGTTACTCGTGGTATTGAGAAGCACGCAACATTTATGTTTTGTGGAATGACTTGCATAGGTAAGCATAGTATAGTACAGTGTCCCCCCCACCCCCCCACCCCCCACACACACACACACACCTATTGAAGCAAACACAAAGACCAAAAGAAAAACAAGATATGTGTATGTTTCTAGCATTGTATTGCACAGTTATTCACCGAAGATGCTGCTATGGTTGGTTGAGGCATAACTGGAGTCAGTAGCTGCTCTGTGGCTGGAGGTGTAAATGATACGGTATGATGACTCCGTGTCTGGCCACCATTAGTACCCAGACAGGAGCAGTTTGTGTAACCTTATACTGCAGCACAGATTCCACATTATAGCACACACACACACACACACACACACACACACACACACACACACACAGACATGCCCAGATGACATACATCCCAGCACATTCTGAACACTCTGATGCCTGAGTCTTGTTACATATGTATGACCTAATAGAGCATGTGAGACACACACACACACACACACACACACACACACACACACACACACACACACACACACACACACACACACACACACACACACACAGTTGCCCAACCCTTCCCTCTGCCACATCCAAAGGTCATATGGATTATTAATAGCACAGACGGGACATGCATGTATGACATCTCCCTGTTCACACACCCAACTGGCACAGGTCACTCACTGTACCCGAGAGACAGCCATCATCAATGACCTTTACAACCAATTCATGGGTCTCTCTCTCTCTCTCTCTCTCAAAGAGAGGGAGAAAAATGTACAAAAACAGAGACACACATGCACGCAGATGAGAACACTCACAGACACAGACAGACACAGACGCGTGCACACACACACACACACACACACACACACACACACACACACACACACACACACACACACACACACACCATACTGTATATCTACTTGTGAAGATTGTTTTATGTTGTCCGTTCTTGATAGATATAGTGTGTGTCTATTACATTGGGTGATGAAAACTACACACCCCATAAACACCCTATTAATCCAACACCCCCCACACTTTATTAATCCAACACCCCCCAAACGTTTTCCTCCTCTCTCTCCCAGTCTCTTCTCCATCCCTCTCTCACTTTCTCTCTCACCATCTCTCTTTCTGTCTCTCTCTCTTCCTCTTTCTCTCTCTCTTTATCTCTCCCACTCTTCTCTCTATCTCTTTATCTCTCCCACTCTCGCTATCTCTCCCACTCTCTCTCTCTCCTGTCCTCAACCCGCCACACACACACCCCTTCTCCCTGTCCCCTTCTCAGCTTTCTATTTTTATTACTATTCATTAATTATCATTCTCACAGACAGGACAGCACAGGAGGGCAGGACCGGACAGGACAGGGTAGGAAAGGAAAGGAGAGGACCGGACAGGACAGGACAGGACAGGACAGGACAGGACAGGACAGGACAGGACAGGACAGGACAGGACAGGACAGGACAGGACAGGACAGGACAGGGTAAGATGGACATCCTCCTGGAAGTAGCAGCTCCAGAGCCCTACCCCCCTGGTGCTCTCTGCCCAGCGGAGGTAGCCCTCCGTGGGGAGCCTGACCACGGGCTCTCCCTCCTCTCTGCGGACGAGCTGGAGCACGTCTGCTGTGAGTGTGGGACGTCTGAGTTGTGTGAGGGGCGCAGAGGTTGTCACTGCAAGGTACGACACACACACACTCACACACACACACACACACACACACACACACACACACACACACACACACACACACACACACGTGCACAAACACACCATATCATAAATACAGGTGTCTAATATCATGCCCAATGTCATACATGCGTTTGTATGTGTATGTGTATGTGTGTGTGTGTGTGTGTGTGTGTGTGTGTGTGTGTGTATGCATCTTGTAAATGTATCCATGTCTCTTGTGGCATGTGTTCCCTGTGTTTATGCATTCATTAGTATTTTTACATGTGAATATGTACTGTATGTTCTTGCTGATGAGAAGGTGGTCTATTTTTATTTAAGGGAAGAACTCAAACTTATACATGTTCCCTTTGCCTCCTATATGATCTAAAAGAAATGGTCTCATCTGGGGTGGTATTGCAAGAACATGGTGTAGTGACAAATCTTGCTAAGTTACCTCAGATTCAAGTGGTAAACCTCCTAATAAAGACCCCAATGCCTTCATTCTCCCAGCAAAACAAAGCCACAGGGCTCTTCTAGTAGGAGGTTTACCACATACTCACATAAGTTAAATTATCCAGGTTTGTCACTAAACCACATTCTTGGAATACCACCCTATCTGTTATGTATTTAGTACAGAAGATCACGTTTGAAAATGACTTGCATAACGGAAGTTGTTTACTTTCATATATACGTATATGTGTATATGTATATATACAGTATACTGCCGGTCAAAAGTTTGGGGTCCCTTAGAAATGTCTTTGTTTTCCATGAAAACATACTTGAAATGAGTTTGTGATAAGAAATATAGCAAAATGAATATGAAATATAGTCATTGACAAAGTCAGACATAATGATTTTTAATTCAAGACTAGAAAAGTCACGTGTAAAGACCAAGAAAGTCGGGTCATAATTTCCGTTTCCTGATCACATGTTAACATTTCCTGATCACATGAAATACCAAAACTTGCCTTTTGGAGTTTCACAAGAGAAAACAGGGTCTACTTTATCCACGTTACGAGAGTGGCAACCTCAAGATCAGTTGGGGCAAAAAAAAAAAACTCTTCATAAATCAACACTTTGTAGATGTGCTGACAGCCCAAATTGCTCCTAAATTAGTAACTTATAAATATGTAGTAGACGTAGAAGTTACACATCTGTGCCAAATGTTATTTTTATGCCCTGTTTTCCTATCCAGACACACATAGAGTATTTGGGTTTAAATGTATTGCAATGCTCTTGTGCGTATGTCAGCGTACTGTGCGTCTATGCATGCGTACGAACCCAGTGTCTTTGAGTTCATGCATATAGTTTTGTGTGTATGCACATTTGGTCATGTGTGTGTGGGAGAGTTTGTTTTTTCAAAATAACTTGTGTGGGAAATACAGTATGTGTGCATCGCCCTGTACATATGAATGCATTTGTGTGTGTGTGTGTGTGTGTGTGTGTTAGTTTTATACATCGGATTGTCTATTCCCCATGCCTGTGAAGTGAAGTTCTGTTTTTGACCTACAGGGGGAGCTAGAGAGGTCTGTGTATCAGCTCAAGGAGAGGAGCTGGAAATATGACCTCATAAAACAAACCAGCCAGTCAGCAGCCCAGCACACTCTGGTAATCCATGATTTATGTCTTTAAATGCAGGTCTTTACTGTTTTGAGGTATGTTTTGACAAGTAACTCGCTTTTATAAAGTCATCAAACTCTACTACATGTTGACTTTGACTACATGTACTCATTTGAAAGATCAACGAGCACCACTTTACTGTTTTGAGGTATGTTTTGATAAGTAACTCGAAGTCCTAAAGTCCTCAAACTCAGTTTGACAGCATATAGTCATGTGAAAGATCCCACTAGCTACCCAGGCTTTTCAATATGCAGTATTGTGATGCAGGTCTAGAGTCTTGCGTTTTACAGCCCAACGTTGCCAAATATTTCACCACAATGCATCAGTTAGCAAGATAGCTAGCTTTTATCAGGGCCAACTGTGCTGTTGTTGGTTTTTAGCCTGTTACCTGGTATGCCTGATAAAAAATATATAATTGTGAACACAGAGGATTGATACTCTCTTTAGTCATACCCATTTTGCATGCAGTTGCATAGTTGTCTGGTTCGAACTAGATCAGAACAGCAAAGTCAAATTTTCTGTAAAACTGCCTGGATCATGTTTGTCCCCTCCTCAGTCATCTTATTTATTAGTGAGATGAGACTTTCTGAAATGGTGAACCATTCAAAAACTCCTTACAGCAATACATATGTATATACAGTATATCTACTTGTACACATACACTTTTACTCAGTTTTACTATACGGCTCCTCAGAATGCTGCAAAAAGTTTCCATTGATTTGAATGGGCCACCCCAACGTTCAGAGGTCTGATATTTCTTGTGCTTCTGATTCACATATTTCAAATAATTTTGTAGTAATACGTTGCTACGCACAACTGAAACTTTAAAGCTTATTGGCGTGATGAACTATATTTTTCTCAGCGGAAGCCACGAAACAGCAGGAAAAGCATTCTTAAAAAATTCTTTTGGAAGAAGTACTTTTTATCATTTGGCAAGCAACCATGTCAGGGTCCCGTTACCCCTGTCGGGATTTATTTTCCGATACTGACCAGCGGACTATACATTATCCTTTACTTATACTTTCATATTTTCTCATGTTTTACATTTTTGTATAATTTGTCATTTTTCATATTTATAGTAACATTTTGAAATAATTAAGTAGATAGTATAGATCCCTCCGTTATTTAAAAAAAATACAAATAATAATGCAAACATCTGGACATTATAAATATTTGCATGGAATCAATTATTTGTACCTTATTTATTTAGAACATCCGTACTTGGTAATAGTGGAGTTGTAGAAACACCTTTTTGCTGATGTGATATGTCTTTCTTCTATGCAGACCCAGGCTGAGCAGACGGAGAGTCGGATAAAGGAGCAGTTTGAGGAGCTCCGGCGGTTCCTGAGGGGAGAGGAGGAGGCGCGGATAGCCGCCGTGAGGGAGGAGCAGGAGAGGAAGAGGAGGAGGGCAGAGGAGGAGTCCAAGAAAATGGATAAACAGATCCAGGCACTCACAGACACCATCACTGACATTGAGACAGAGCTGGAGGAGGATGAAATCTCATTTCTGCAGGTAATCAACTAGTCTTGTCTGGTTTCTCAATGACATTGAGACAGAGCTGGAGGAGGATGAAATCTTATTTCTGCAGGTAATCGACTAGTCTTGTCTGGTTCACTGGTTATAACAGCTCTCTCTAACTCTCTTTTTAACAGCGCTATGAAAGAACCGTAAAAAGGTATGTTTATTTTCTTTCTTTGATAAACAAAACAAAAAACTAAAATAAGTGATTCGTGATTTACGCAAGGCCTCATTATATGAATCTACACTACATTGTACATATACAAATATACAAATATACAAAAAAAAGTTAACTAATTACACAAAAGGTCACAGCTATGTTTGCATGTTAAACCACTACACATGACCACCACAGGGTCACATTTAGATGGTTACCAGTGCTTTTCCTGTGGACTGTTTGATTTCACGGTCATGAAGAACATGGAAAGATCTGCAGAATCCAGAGAAGAGTTACGAAGCTCTGATTGACGTCCCCAAACACGTTGGCAACCTGAGGTTCAGAGTTTGGAAGAAAATGCAGGAGATTTGTCCTTACAGTGAGTACCTGTGTGTGTATGTGTCTGTGAGTGTATGTGTGTTATAACTGGGACAAACACACACACTCATCTCTCACACGCTGTGGGTCCAACTATCAGTGAGGTAGCCTTCACTTGCTCTGGAGGTCACACTATCAGTGCGGTAGCTTCACTTGCTCTGGAGGTCACACTATCAGTGCGGTAGCCTTCACTTGCTCTGGAGGTCACACTATCAGTGAGGTAGCCTTCACTTCCTCCTCCTCTTCCTCACTATCAGTGGAGAGAGCAGGATAGGGTGTCTGTCAATTACTTTTCAATTTCTCTCTGTGATGTTTCCCTATCACTTCGAGTTCCCTCCTAGTTCCTTTGTTTAGTTTTTTTTTATCTGTCACATATTGTCCAACACATATGTTGGAAAGTAACAGCGAGAGATTGTTGTGTTTTTGCTAATGAGGGGACTCTCCTTGCTCCACCTGGGATACGTACGAATGATGGCGACATAAATGAGACATCATGTTGGACCTGTTTCCACTTGAGCAGCCAACAGTAGTAAAGCAATGCGTGCAGACTCTACTTTGTTTGTTTACAGTCTTCTTATCCGTGTCACCGTATTGAACGCTGAATCCAAAACATTCCCACACAGCGGAGTTGAAAAATGCGATGACTCAAAATTGACTTCTCTCTGTCTAGCAAGCATTCACCGTTGTCAAGTTGGAGCTGAGATCATTTAGTTTGTAGTGTCCCTTCTTTTCTCCAGCTCCTATTTGAATACAATTTGAGGGAAATTATAATTCTAACAGGCTCCAGAGATGTTTTGTGGATCCAAATGTACAATGTGCACATAGTAAGCAGCACAGAAAGCAAGCTTTCAAAATAATAGGAACTTGATAGGCTTAACGCAATGTGTGTGTATTGAACCGTAGGGGGCGTACCAAACGGTCCGACATAATACCGTGTACCGTTGCATCCCTAGTGTACATACATAAACACACACACACACACACACACTAACACACACACACACACACATAAACACACACACACAAACACACACACAGACATACACACACAAACACACACAAACACACACATACACATATATACTCACATACACACACATATAAACACAAACACACACATAAACACACACACACACACTCATCACCCATCTTGTGTGTTCCCTCAGCGCCTGTGACAGTGGACCCAAACTCCGCGTCCTGCAGCCTATCGGTGTCTGCCGCTCTAGATGGAGTGTGCAGCAGCCCCGCTCCACAGCGCCCCCTGCTGCCTGTGGTCCCTGAGCGCTTCCACCCGTATGCTGCCGCCCTGGGCTCCGAGGGCGTGGCCTCGGGGCTCCACCAATGGGACGTGGAGGTGGGCGACAGCACCAACTGGACGGTGGGCGTGGCCTACGCGTCGGTCAAGCGGTGGGAGGAGTTTGAGGCCTGCCCGGAGGAGGGCGTGTGGACCATCAGCCTAAGGGATGGCGTTTACCTGGCGATGATGTCGCCGTGCGAGGTGGTGCCCCTGGACGGGGGGCGACGTCCCCGGGTGGTCAGAGTGTGCGTGGACTGGGACACGGGACGGGTGTGTTTCAGCGACGCCGACCACCGCACACACCTGTTCACCTTCACACACACCTTCGTCGAGCCGCTGTACCCGTACTTCGAGAGCATCTGTAAGGAGCGTCCTCTGGCAGTGCAGCCACAGAGAGTCTGCGTGCTGGTGGAGGAACTTCGTCCACCGGATCAGAAGAACGAAGACCAGGACAAGGGGCAGAGTTCCTGATTCACGTTTGTGTGTGTGTGTGTGTGTGTGTGTGTGTGTGTGCGCGTGTGTGTATCAGGATACATGTTGATATTGTGTGTTTGTATATTAAAGTCACATTCTGCGCTTCTGGCAAGAAGTGTCCCCATTTCCACTGCAGGTACTGTGTACTAACACCTGAGGCTTTTTGAGTGCACACTCACTGAAGACAGCTGGAGGACTGCAAGGTGCATTATGCTAAATTTGACAAAAAGAATAATGTCTTACAATAAAGGATTGGATCTTTAAGATGTTTTACTACTGAGAACATTTTTTCAAGGGAATTTGTGGTACTTGGTGTTTTCTATCTTTTCTCTGAGTAACATACTGTAGACATCTACATCTTCTGCCAAATATAAATGTCTGTAAAGCTACGTATAGAGTTGTTTCAAATAGCCTGGAGAAAGCCATGGTGAACTAAACTTAATGTCGATGGGATTATGGACCGATAAAAGACCACAACAGCACACTGCAGTGTCAGAGTGTTTATTTAGTCTCACTCCTCACCGGGGTAAAAGTCTTTATCTCACTCCTCACTGGGGTAAGAGCGTTTATCTCACTCCCCACCAGGGTAAGAGCATTTATTTAGTATCTCACTCCCCACCAGGGTAAGAGCGTTTATCTCACCGAGGTACGAGTGTTTATTTAGTATCTCACTCCTCACCGAGGTAAGAGTGTTTATTTAGTATCTCACTCCTCACCGAGGTAAGAGTGTTTATTTAGTATCTCACTCCTCACCGGGGTAAGAGTATTTATTTAGTATCTCACTCCTCACCGGGGTAAGAGTATTTATTTAGTATCTCACTCCTCACCGGCATAAGATCGTGTTTCTCACTCCTCACCAGGGCCAAACACAGAACACAATATTTTCAGAATTAGAGTGTTTATTTAGTCTCTCACTCCGCACCGGGGTAAAAACAGAACAATCTGAAGGCAAGTCTCATCTCAACCCCCTCCCCCCACCCGCCCCGCCCCCAAACAAGAAATAAAAACAGATTAAATATTCAGGGCCATACAGTTCCCCTTCACATTGTGAACTGGGACAGACATTCAAATTCCCACTGATCTATTAGGTAGGCTAGACAGTAGTTTTGGATTATGAACAAAGGAATTTGACACTTCTCACTATTTCTCATGTTGGTGTCCACAGATTTAGATCACATATTTAGAAGTCAATGGGTGGGTGGGTGAGTTCAACACAAGACAAAACAATCCATTGTCCCTTGTTCTATGAGGTCCTTCTGACAGATCCGGCAGAAATATTTACAGTCAGGCACTTATGGGGAAACAAGTCACAGTGCGTTAAAGGCAAAGTGTGTAGCATTTCTTTCCCAGTGTACAGTGTGAGAATTCACGATTGGTTTATAGAGCAGCATCAGATGACAGGTTTTGAGCTCACACACACACACACACACACTTGCCTGCATCTCTCACACAAAGACACACACACACACACACACACACACTTCAAAACACACGCACACACAACCGGAGTGAGGGTTTGAGCTTATTTTGTGAGGATACATTGCATGAAAAAAAAAAAAACACATCCGTAACATCTCTCTCTCACACACACACTTACATGCATGCATCTCTCATACACACACACAAACACTTCTAGCACACACATGAACATGAAAACACACACACACACAAAACCAGGGTAACTGATTAGTACAGTAACATCCTAGTCAGCATGGATCAGATCCACGTTTAAATTCAACTCTTCCTCCACCTGGGTTTAACCAAGCCATTGTGTATTTCTCCGAACCCAACCGCTAGACAACCTCTGCCTCGGACTTAGGACCTTTGAACTACACTACAGTACACCAGTCTGTGCGCTTTGCTTAAACACATTAGTAGTCAGCCACCTAGAGTAGTGTAAAGGCAGCTCCCTTGTCGTCCACAGTAGCAGCCACTCCTGTTGCTAAACTGTTAGTGGCACGAAGCTAAGCTATATCTATGATAGAAGAAAATGAAATATAGTTGAAAATGGAGGTTCACCCCAACAGCAGTTTTTGCCAGTCATTTTTGTTTATTACCCTGACTCACCTTAGGATAGTCAGACGTAGCTTATAATAAGCTTGTTATTATGATATTAACCTTGGACGTAGCTTATAATAAGCTTGTTATTATGATAGTAACCTTGTCAGTGTCAGTGTAGGCCATGTGAACACCAGAGATGTTGACAGTTGGCCACAGTTACCTCGGAAGTGTCTAGTGTTTCGTGGAGTTGCTGTGTCGACGGCAAGCTACCAAAAAATGAAATAACAAAATAAAAGTAAAATAACAATGGCACGGCACTACTTCATGCACATCCCAGCTACATCAGACCGCCTTCAGCAGGGATGGTCTGCATCATCCCACACACCTACATCACACCTACATCACACCTACATCCTCCTAAGTGCATTAGTCGCCCAGACAGCGGCTGGATCTCAAACAGGCCCGCCGGATCAGGCGCAGAGTCAACAGCTATCTGGGCTGTATTGTTCAGAAAATGTCTTCACAGTATGGATTCCCAGAGACCTAGGGGGGGAGGGGGCAGAATATGCTGGAGACATCTCCCTCCCCCCCCCCGGATATCTCTTCACTACACACATATAATCAATCACACAGAAATCTCTAGATAGCAAAAATAGCCCTGTCACACAAACAATTTTTTTATCTGTGTGTGTGTGTGTTTCAAAGTTTACCTGCCAGTCCGTACAACTGATATGGTTCATCCGGGTATTCTAGTCAGTCATCATGTCGGTTTTATCTGTTAATCCGTCTGTATTATTGTGATTAGGTTTTTGTCAGTCAAGCCATCCTGAACTGTGGGTTTGCATGTGCACCTATCAATCTACCGGTTCTCTTAACTATTTACACGGCTAGTCATCCATCCATCCATTCATACGTAGTACCTCAGTTAGTCAGTAACTTCTGTTAGTCTGTGCATCAGCTTATGTCTTTGTCCGTCTTGCAGTCTATCCATCCATCCATCGGTCCGTCCATCCATCCTTCCATCCGTCTATCCTTCCATCCGTCCGTCCATCCATCCCTCCATCCATCCTTCCTTTCACTCATCTACTCATGAATATCCATCCACCCAACTCTCCGTTCATCCATCCATTCTTTTTATCTATCCATCTATCTATACATTGATCGATGGATCCATCCATCCATCAATATATACATTCATCCATTAAAACATCCATCCCTTACTAAAAGTGTGCTGACTTATCGGTCAGTCTGTGTGCGTACATTAGAGTCTGCGTGTCTGTCAACACCAATATCTATCTAATAATCTAGTATTCTATGCAACAGTAGCTCTATGGGGTTTTTCCAAAGCCTCATAGACACACTCTTCCTTCTGTGATGGCGCTATATAGGTCCTCAGTCACAGCCTCATAACGCCCCACCCGACTGTTCAGAAAGTAGATCCGGTCGGTAGAGTGACGCGGGTCAAATCCTTCCTTCTGAAGCCTCGTCTTCTGGATTTTAAAGGTTCCTGCGGTGGAACGACAAAAGAAAGAAAGAAAGAAAGAAAGAATAGAACCAAAAACATAGTTTGCTTGCTTTTGTGGTTCTACTTGACATCAAGCACAAAAGGAAAGTGACAAAGGAAGATCATTTCAACCATCTCATCATTCCAGTGTAAAATATTTTTATATTACAACTATTTAAAAATCAACCACTAACAGCTGCACAGGCATCAGAAATGGGCCTGTTATAACCTCATATAACCAGTAGGGGGCACTAACCTGTGGTGTCGACCTGTGCCGAGAGACGCAGGAAGACGGGTCTGGCATAGGGAGGAAGCGCAGCTTGGACCTCCCTCAGGAATGCCTCACAGTCAAAGCCACCCGTGGCCTCAGCGATAGTCGCCATGCCTGCCTTACCCTCCGCACCTGCAGGGGGCAGCAGAGAGACAGAAGAGGAGAGGACATGAAGACTCACTTAAATGTAATCGGGTTTGTTTTTCCACTCCACTCCACTCCACTCCACTCCACTCCACTCCACTCCACTCCACTCCACTCCACTCCACTCCACTCCACTCCACTCCACTCCACTCCACTCCAATTTGATTTGCATCAGTCCTATTCAGCTGTTATCTGGGTAACTGTGCAGTATGGGTACGACACGGGTACAGCAGGGGTACGACAAAGGGACAGCAGGGGTACAGCATGAGGACAGCAGGGGTACGACACAAGGACAGCATGGTTAAAGTAGGGCTACAACAGGGGTACAGCACAGATATAGTAGGAACTATAGTGGTATACAGGGGGTACAGCATTAGTAAGTATGCAGTATGGGTAGAGTGATCACCTGGCACAGGTACCCCGTACACCGCCACGTCCGTCTGGCCCAGCAGGCCACTCAGGGTGCCCTCTACCTCTGTGGTGGAGACGTTCTCCCCCTTCCAGCGGAACGTGTCTCCACTACGGTCCCGGAAGTACATGTAGCCCAGGTCATCCATCACCAGCACGTCACCTAGTGGAGGGAGAGAGGGAAAGAGAGATAAAGAAAGAGAGAGGGAAAGAGACCAAAGTTAGGAGATGAGGTGGCCAAGAAATGAGAATACCCACAAAATAATAGAAAGTAAATCATGAGAAGGGGATAGAGACGAAAAAAGCCACAGAAAAAAATGACACAGAATACATACAGTTCCCTTTCACATTGTGAACTGGGACAGACATTCAAATTCCCACTGATCTATAGGTAGGCTAGACAGTTGTTTTGGATTATGAACAAGAGAATTTGACACTTCTCACTATCTCTCATGTTGGTGTCCACAGATTTAGATCACATATTTAGAAGTCAATGGGTGGGTGGGTGAGTTCAACACAAGACAAAACAATCCATTGTCCCTTGTTCTATGAGGTCCTTCTGACAGATCCGGCAGAAATATTTACAGTCAGGCACTTATGGGGACACAAGTCACAGTGCGTTAAAGGCAAAGTGTGTAGCATTTCTTTCCCAGTGTACAGTGTGAGAATTCATGATTGGTTTATAGAGCAGCATCAGGAGACAGGTTTTGAGCTCACACACACTTGCCTGCATCTCTCACACAAAGACACACACACACACACACACACACACACACACACCCGGAGTGAGGGTTTGAGCTTATTTTGTGAGGATACATTGCATGAAAAAAAAAAAAAAAAACACATCCGTAACATCTCTCTCTCACACACACACACACACACTTACATGCATGCATCTCTCATACACACACACAATCACTTCTAGCACACACATGAACATGAAAACACACACACACACAGTGTATAAAGTAAGTAAATCATGAGAAGGGGATAGAGACGAAAAAAGCCACAGAAAAAAATGACACAGAAAGCAAAAAGAGAGAATGACACAGAAAGCGAGAAGTGAAGAGAGAGTAACACACAAAGCGAAAAGAGTCACATTCAAAGCGAAAAGAGAGAGTAACACACAAAGCGAAAAGAGATAACATGAATAGACATTGCTCTGCATGCAGTAAGGATAGGAGACCACCTAGTGGCTTATATTGGCTAATCAAGTGGATACTGCAGCAGGATTATATCTAAATGCTCACTGATAATACTGCAGCAGGATTATAACTAAATGCTCACTGAGTGGATACTGCAGCAGGATTATAACTAAGTGCTCACTGAGTGGATACTGCAGCAGGATTATAACTAGGTGCTCACTGAGTGGATACTGCAGCAGGATTATAACTAAGTGCTCGCTGATAATACTGCAGCAGGATTATAACTAGGTGCTCACTGAGTGGATACTGCAGCAGGATTATAACTAAGTGCTCGCTGATAATACTGCAACAGGATTATAACTAAATGCTAGCCGGTGTCAACAGGGCAACTGCTCGCCCAAAGTGATTAAAAAGTAAGGCAAAGCACAGAGAGAGGTGAGGGGTTCCATGTTACCAGTAGATTCTCTCTTTTCTACAAACCACAGAAATCATTATATTTCTTCACGGCAATGACCTCAAAAGTGGGAAGTGAGAAATACACAGACACACAACCAACAAACACGAGAAACAAAATAAGAAAAATAACTAGACATTAAGTAATAACATGTCACCTGACAGGTACGCCGTGTCTCCCTTTTTGAAGACATTGTGGGCAATTTTCTTGCTGGTGGCGTCCTGGTTGGCGTAGCCGTCGAAGCGACGCAGAGGGTCTTGCTGATTGATTTTCCCCACAAGCAGTCCAGGCTCCCCTTTAAACACAAACAGCAGCAAATGGTTTTTTTTTTATCCAGGGCTAAGGCACTAAGACCATGGTAATCCTCTTAAGTGTCCATTTGGTCTGGACTAGAGAGGCTCACAGCTCAACTGATCTCAGGTCTCACAAAGCCTGCAGGTCTCAGATCTCACCTGGTCTACAGGTCTCACCTGGTCTACAGATCTCACCTGGTCTACAGATCTCAGCTGGTCTGCAGATGTCAGATCTCACCTGGTCTACAGATCTCACCTGGTCTACAGATCTCACCTGGTCTACAGGTCTCAGCTGGTATGCAGATTTCAGATCTCACCTGGTCTACAGATCTCACCTGGTCTACAGGTCTCAGCTGGTCTACAGGTCTCACCTGGTCTACAGGTCTCACCTGGTCTACAGGTCTCAGCTGGTCTACAGGTCTCAGCTGGTATGTAGATCTCAGATCTCACCTGGTCTACAGGTCTCAGATCTCACCTGGTCTACAGGTCTCACCTGGTCTACAGGTGTCAGCTGGTCTACAGGTCTCACCTGGTCTACAGGTCTCAGCTGGTCTACAGATCTCAGCTGGTCTACAGATCTCAGATCTCAGCTGGTCTACAGATCTCACCTGGTCTACAGGTCTCACCTGGTCTACAGGTCTCAGGTCTCACCTGTTTTGCAGGGAAAGCACAGTCCCCTGCTGTCCCGCACCAGCTCCATGTTCTCCTCATTCACCCTCACCAGCTGGATGGGGTACACGCTGGGCAGGATCCTGCTGTTGAAGCCACACGCCCCCACCTGGTACAAGGACCACATTACACATTACATAAATGTCAATTGTGCTCGTACCGTAAACAACAGGCACCTTATATGTTTATACATATATTGTAAGCATTCACTTTTTACTTTCTGATGGCTTGTAAGGCCCATAACCAGGTTTACTCATACACGTCTATTCCCCCCCCCCCCCCCCCACACACAAATATATGTATTAATACACTGACAAATACAGATTAACACACACATGCACACACACAAACATTTATACCCAAACACACACACACACACACATTTATACCCAAACACACACACATTTATACCCAAACACATCCTCTCTCCCACTCCAACTCTTGACCCTTCACCCCTGACCTTGCCATCCATGTTGGCGATGCTGCAGTTGCATTCAGTGGCGCCATAGAACTCTCCGACCTGCTTGACCCGGAAGCGCTGGGTGAAGGCCTCCCAAACGCTGGGCCGCAGGCCGTTGCCCACGGCCAGACGCACACGGTGGGACGACTCTGACGGACGCACCGGCTGGGAGAGCAGGTAACGGCAGATCTCGCCGATGTACTGCACCACCTGGGGACAGACGTGTTGACAGGGAGACCGAGATCTGTTAAAGGAACAGGCTTAGTATCTATTTATCTTTACTATGTTCTTTTAGCTTCATTTTCTATCTTTTATTTTATTTTGGTATGTTCTTTTACAATGCACTTTTTACCGTTTTAATCTTTAATTTTTCTATCTGCTCATTTGTAAACCACTTCACTAAATGAAATGACACTGGGGACAGACGTGAGGCAGACAGGACTAAATGGAATGACACATACTCCGTACCACTTGGGGACAGATGTAAGACAGAGGCATTCATTAAATGTTAACAAAACAGGAAATGTGACATGAGACAAAAAAATAAGACATAAAAATAGGAGAAAAAAATAAGACATGAAAATAGGAGAAAAAAAACGACGCAATCCATCACCTGTGGACAGACGTGTGCAAGAAAAATATGTTAATTACACGAAACAAATCATGAAAACCACCTGGGACACAGAGAGGACACACACACACACACGTGCAAGACAGACAAGTCATGTAGACATTATGAAATAAACGTGCAGCGCACAGCTGGAAGACATCCGTATGACAAACAAAACTATGTGAAAGGCAGACAGCGTACAACTGTACTGGACCGCCTTTGCAGATAAGGGAGACAGACAAAACAGCATCACACACACACACACACACACCACACACACACACACACACACACACACACACACACACACACGTTACTGAGGTTACACGCCAGATACTACAAACAAACTATAGATACATACACACAGATGGGGGATGAGCTTGTGTGTATGTGTGTATGTGTGTGTGTGTTGCTGTTGTACAATATCAGAATGAGATGTAAATTATCTGTAAACAGCATGAAATCCAGATACTGCACCACCTCATGCCAGAAGCAAGACATGTTAGATGTTAACTGCATGTAAAAATAACAGACAAAACCACTGCGCTACATGAAGGCCGAAACAGAGGCATAGAGAGACACTATCTGGGATGCTGTTGTACCAAATAAATAAATGAATGAATGGTCTATCAACCCTCTACCCTCGACCGACCAGTGATCAGTGGTTAATCGAACGCAAGGTGTTAAAAAGTGATCCTGCGGCACCACCTACTGGAGATAAATGTATAACATCATAATAGTGTCAATGACATGTCCTATCAGTAAGAGGAACCTGCTCATTCCCAATAAAACGTCCTTGTCTACTATCCATGCCTGTGATTGGTTAGCGAACCCACCACCTTCTTTGATCGTGTTGTATGATTGGCTGACACACTCACTGTGCAGTTGTATTTGATGCAGTCGTCCCAGAACCGGCTGGCGGAGAACTTCCTCTTTATCACAACTGTGAGTCCGTACAACAGACACTGCCCCACCCCCATGATGTTACCTAGGAAACCAAAGGAGAGAAAAAGAGATTTTATCGGTCAATTTGTGCTACTGCACCACCCACATGATGTTACCTAGGAAATCAAAGAGAAAAATGATTGGTCGATTGGCTTTCCGGACGCACCCATGACATCTGACACCTACCCTGCTAAAAAGAGTTCCACATGTAGACAAAGTGGCTTTGATTCATGTGATGGTATGATATTGTAACAGGCTGACAGAGAGTCACCCAAATAAAAGGAGAAGCAAGAAGCACAGGAGAAAGTAATTAGGATGGGTCTTATGAAGGTAAAAAAAGGGCAAAGACCAGAGAAGGATGGAAGTCAGAGAGAGAGAGAGAGAGAGAGAGAGAGAGAGAGAGAGAGAGAGAGCCAAAAGAGGCGATGAGCGAGAGAGAGAGAGAGAGAGAGAGAGAGGAGAGAGAGAGAGAGAGAGAGACAAAAGAGACGATGAGCGAGAGAGAGAGAGAGAGAGAGAGCCAAAAGAGACGATGAGCATGAGACAGAAAAAGGACAACACATGGGGAAACAGATGCAAACTGGTGTATGGATGAAAAAGAAAAGCATGATATCCAAAGAGGGAAACGATATAGCAGAAAAATAGGAGAGAAAGAGTGTTCACATACATATATCTCTCTCTGTGTGTGTGTGTGTGTGTGTGTGTGTGTCAACTCCACACACCTGCTGAGTGGTAGAGGGGCAGGCAGTTGTAGATGATGTCATCTGGCCGCATGCCGAAAGAGTAGTACCCGAACGCAGCGATGCGGAAATACCTGGAAAGCACACAGAACATTCGTCCTCACAGAACATTCTAGAACCTTCGTTATCACTGAACAACCCAATCAACAATGCTATCTGGGAGAAAAACATAATCAAGACCACCTCAAAAAGAGTTGTGTTCAGTCACAAGGGGGCATCCCCTTAATTTAGGTGTTTGTGTGTTGAGTTTTCCACTGTGGCCACTAGAACTAACTATATGGCTGAGGTGACGTTAAGTAGCCTATAGTTCTGTAATGTGTTAGGTGATGTTAAGTGGCCTATAGTTCTGTAATGTGTTAGGTGGCGTTAAGTAGCCTATAGTTCTGTAATGTGTTGGTGTGTGGTGAGCCCTAAAGAGGTGGTGTGATGGGTCACTGTGGCAGTATGTGACTCTGGCCAAGGGTTGAGATTTTGTCATCAGCTGTCTGACCTTGCACCCAATTTCAACACCTCTCCCTCTCCCTCTCCCTCTCCCACTAATCTTTTTCAATATGAGTTAGAGGTGACCAACACAGTCAAAGACCTCACACATGATGCAAGTTGATCTTCTTAAGACTTCTAAAACTGTTGCCAAGTTTTTGGCGGTACTAATATGAGATGTAGTGCCAGATCTCAAATATTAGTACAACAGTCTGTCTGCGTGTGTCTGCGTGTGTCTGCGTGTGTCTGCGTGTGTCTGCGTGTGTCTGCGTGTGTCTGCGTGACTCTTACTAAACGAGGGCGACCATGAGTGACCTTCTCCAGGCATTCGCTCACCTGCTGTGTACTACGATAGCAGCTTTAGGTAGCCCAGTGGTCCCCGAGGTATAGATATAGAAGAGCCTGTCTGAAAGGGAGAAAGGGAAAGAGAGAGAGAGAGAGAGAGAGAGAGAGAGAGCGAGCGAGGAATAGGTGGCAGAGAGAATATTACTATACTACTTTTTTTTTCTTTTTGTGAACGTATTGTGTCACACCCACAGTATGCTTGGTAAGATTTTAAATATACTGTGGTCATGCTGAAATCTACAGTTGGATACAGTACAAACATTTGGGTCTATAAAACAGTCTAGCTGAAATTTACAGTTTGTTCTATAAAACAGTATAACTGAAATTTACAGTTTGGTCTATAAAACACTGACATTTACAGTTGGGGGTCTATAAAACAGTCTAGCTGAAATTTACAGTTTGGTCTATGAAACAGTATAACTGAAATATACAGTTGGGGGTCTATAAAACAGTATGGCTGAAATGTACAGTTGGGGTCTATAAAACAGTATGGCTGAAATGTACAGTTTGGTCTATAAAACAGTATAACTGAAATTTACAGTTTGGTCTATAAAACAGTGAAATTTACAGTTGGGGGTCTATACAACAGTATAGCTGAAATTTACAGTTTGGTCTATAAAACAGTATAACTGAAATATACAGTTGGGGGTCTATAAAACAGTATGGCTAAAATTGACAGTTTGGTCTATAAAACAGTATAACTGAAATTTACAGTTTGGTCTATAAAACACTGAAATTTACAGTTGGGGGTCTATAAAACAGTATAGCTGACATTTACAGGTTGGTCTATAAAACAGTATAACTGAAATGTACAGCTGGGTGTCTATAAAACAGTATGGCTGAAATTGACAGTTTGGTCTATAAAACAGTGTAACTGAAATTTACAGTTTGGTCTATAAAACACTGAAATTTACAGTTGGGGGTCTATAAAACAGTATAGCTGACATTTACAGTTTGGTCTATAAAACAGTATAACTGAAATTTAATTGGCAGAGAGATTAACAATTTGGAGGTAGGTGTCCTTCACCTTTCTCACACAAACACACACACACACCATATCAGCGACCATGTCACATGACATGCAGGCATACACAGACTTTAAACATGGTCCAAATAGACCATGTGTCAAATGTATCTTTTGCCACCTGTCAAAACACACACACACACACACACACACACACACACACACACACACACACAAAGAGGGAGAGACACACAAGCGCGCACACACAAACACAGAGGGAGAGACACACAAGCACACACACACATAAAATGGAATGTGTGATATTTTTCTGTTTACATTATCGGCTCATCGCTCGTCTCTTTTCACACACACACACACGCACAAACATGCACATACACACACGCACAAACAATGCACACACATACACACACTCTGACTGGTCAATCCAGTCAAGTTGCCTTGTGTGTGTTTGTGATGCTTCAGGGCAGGATGACTTCAACACAACCAAACACATCCACTCCTATTATTCCTGGCCTGTCTTTGTTCTTGACCGCCAGTCACGTTGTGTCCTCTGACACCTATGCTAGGTATGTTACGCTCCCGTGTTCTCTTTCATCGGCTGCCTTCATCGTTAATGGGCAGTTGGTGGTTGGGTTGGGTTGGGTGGAGTGTCAGTCCAGTCCTTTACAGCACCTGGTTTCTGTAATGGGTTTGGTGACGTTAAGTAGCCTATAGTTCTGTAATGTGTTAGATGACGTTAAGTAGCCTATAGTTCTGTAATGTGTTAGATGACGTTAAGTAGCCTATAGTTCTGTAATGTGTTAGATGACGTTAAGTAGGCTACAGTTCTGTAATGTGTTAGATGACGTTAAGTAGCCTATAGTTCTGTAATGTGTTAGATGACGTTAAGTAGCCTATAGTTCTGTAATGTGTTAGATGACGTTAAGTAGGCTACAGTTATGTAATGTGTTAGGTGACGTTAAGTAGGTGAACGTTATGTAATGTGTTAGGTGACGTTAAGTAGGTGAACGTTTTGTAATGTGTTAGATGATGTTAAGTAGCCTTATCCTTCTTCAGGTATTGGTGTGTGGTGAGCCCTAAAGAGGTGGTGTGATGGGTCACTGTGGCAGTATGTGACTCTGGCCAAGGGTTGAGATTTTGCCATCAGCTGTCTGACCTTGCACCCAATTTCACACCCCAACCCTCTTAACATTCTCTCTCTCTCTCTCTCCCTCATTTTGGATTTTAATTTTTAATTGATTTAAGTGATAAAGCATTTGATTATTAATGTATTATTCCTATATCTCTCTCTCTCTCTGTCTCTCTCAACCTCAGACCCACTTTGTGTGTGTGTGTTTGTCGCCTTCATTCCGCATGTTCTAGAAGTTTTTCTCATTCTGTTGGCCGTCTCTTTTACTCCCTAACTGCTCCCTCTTTCTTTGTCATCACTCTCTTTTGTCCTTCTTTCTTTTTCCTTCCGACACTGAGTAAGGCTTCGCTGACCCTTCTTCACACACACACACACACACACACACACACACACACACACACACACACACACACACACACACACACACACACACACACACACACACACACACACACACACACACACACACACACACACACACACACACACACACACACACACACACACACACACACACACACACAGCATTTGTATCCTACTCTTTGACTGCCGTGTTTTCATCGCTGTTTCACACTCATGCCCGCCCGCACACACACACCCCCGCCCGCACACACACACGCACCACCCCCGTACACACACACACACACACACACACACACACACACACACACACACACACACAGTGCTCTTTCCCTCACACTCATTCCCTCATTCACAAATGCCCTGCACTCTGCTGGTATGTGACCTTTACCCTACTTTCCCTGGCATACCCCTCCATATTCAGTCTCTTTCTCTCTCTCTCCATCCCTCCCTCTCTCCCTCTCTCTCTTTCTCCCTTACTTACACACAAACACACAGGTTTGATTGTGTCAGTGTTTTATCTCAGTGTCATGTCTGCAGTCTCTCTCTCTGATAATAATAGTCTCATAATAGCACTGTGTGTGTGTGTGTGTGTGTGTGTGTGTGTGTGTGTGTGCGCGCGTGTGTGTGTGTAGCATAAACATTCCCTCCATGTCTGCTGGCCCGACTGCTCTGGTTCCCCCGTCACACACTCCATTAGCTGGCCCTATAAAAGCTCTCACTAAGGCCCTAAAGCCCACCAAGCATTTACAGGCGCTTCAATGTGTGTGTGTGTGTGTGTGTGTGTGTGTGTGAGAATGTGTATGTGTGTGTGAATGTGTATGTGTGTGAGTGTGTGTGTGAGAGAGCAAGTGAGTGTGAGTGAGAGTGAGAGACTGTGTGAGTGTGTTTTTTTGTGAGTGAGAGACTGTGTGAGTGAGTGTGTGTGTTTGTGAGTGTTTGTGAACATGTGAGTGAGTGAGTGAGTGTGTGTGAGAGACTGTGTGAGAGACAGTGTGTGTGTGTGTCGGTGTGGACAGCCTGTGGAGCACAGCTGAAGTTCAACTCACTCCAACACAAAGAGCAAAGCTCAACAGCTTCACACAGCAGCCCTCCAAAAGGCACGTCCCTGTCTCCTTCAGCGCAAGGGCCGCACTGTATGTACCGGGAGAGAGAGAGAGTGTCTGTGTGTGTGTGTGTGTGTGTGTGTGTGTGAGAGTGTGTGTGTGAGAGTGTGTGTGAGAGAGTGTGTGAGAGAGTGTGTGAGAGAGTGTGTGTGAGTGTGTGTGAGTGTGTAAAAGCATGTCCGACAGTATATCTGTGATGTAACAGGAAGCTGACACTGTCAGGAGCGAGCCCAGACCTGAACGTACTGACGTCACAGGGAACTCACCGCGCACACACACACACACACACGACACATATCAGTAAGAGCCTGTTTTTGTATTAGAGCATCATCATTGAACAGTGCATCTTGTTGTGAAATGTGAACATGAACAGGCACTAGGAGTCAGATCCCCATGTGAAGTCTACTCACACAGGGACAGACAAAAGGCCCAGAGATGAACCAACACACACACACACAGACATTCACCATTGAAACCCTTGTTGTGTTGCTGTTTACAGTGGCCATATCTCCAGGGTGAAGGACACACACACACACACACACACACACACACACACACACACACACACACACACACACACACACACACACACACACACACACACACACACACACACACACACACACACCATTGAAACCCTTGTTGTGCTGCTGTTTACAGTGGCCATATCTCCAGGGTGGAGGACACACACACACACACACAGTTGAAGCCCTTGTTGTGTGTTTGCGGCGGTGTTGTCTGGAGTGGAGGCCGCACACACACACACACACACACTCACCGTTGAAGCCCTTGTTGTGTGTTTGCGGCGGTGTTGTCTGGAGTGGAGGCCGCACACACACACACACACACTCACCGTTGAAGCCCTTGTTGTGTGTTTGCGGCGGTGTTGTCTGGAGTGGAGGCCACACACACACACTCACCGTTGAAGCCCTTGTTGTGTGTTTGCGGCGGTGTTGTCTGGAGTGGAGGCCACACACACACACACTCACCGTTGAAGCCCTTGTTGTGTGTTTGCGGCGGTGTTGTCTGGAGTGGAGGCCGCACACACACACACACACTCACCGTTGAAGCCCTTGTTGTGTGTTTGCGGCGGTGTTGTCTGGAGTGGAGGCCGCACACACACACACACACACACACACCTCACCGTTGAAGCCCTTGTTGAGTTTTTGCGGTGGCGGCGGCGTCTGTGGAGTGGAGGCCAAGATCAGGTCCAGGTTGAGGGCGGAGAGGGACTGCAGGAGCTCAGGCCTCAGGACGCCCGTGCAGAAGAGCTGCATGGATGGACCCAGCGCAGATGTCACCTCCTGCACAGCTGTAACACACACACACACACACACACACACACACACACACACACACACACACACACACACACACACACACACACACACACACACACACACACACACACACACACACACACACACACACACACAGTTTCCAAAGAGAGACAGAGAGAGATTAGAGGATTGTTGTCTGTATGTCATGGAATGTCAGACTCAAATCACACAAATGGGCTGGTATCTGTGTTTGTATTAAGTGTGTGTGTGTGTGTGTGTGTGTGTGTTATGCAGACCTATAAAAAAAAAAACACACGTGGGCAGACAAACTGATGCACACGTGATGGAATGAATGGAAATTCAAATAAATGTATGAAAATGAATGGCAATGCAAATGTACCTGAAACGAAACCAAATCGAACTAAGTCAAGCCAATTCAACTCCATATATGTATAAATGATGTGAAACACCGAATGCTATCAATATCCTGTCCATACATGGCAGTCATATTTTGTCTACATACTGTTGATATATTAAGAAGGGCGCCCGTTTTCCTGACGCCACTGAAGGCTACTGGCAAAACAAACAAGTTTGGCCAGTCTGCAAGGCTCCTGGATTTTACTTCCTCTAAGGGCCTACATCACGTGCCCTTTAAGGGCCGAAGCCACGTCCCCTTTAAGGGCATACACCACGTACTCTTTCTCTCTCATCCTTTAAGGGCCTACATCACATTAGGGCTGAACAATTGCCATTCAATCGCGATATGATAAAACGTGCGTTTCTAACCGCTATGTTCACGATTAAAAACGTGGTCTAAAAAAAAAAAAGATAGTACATTTTGAACACAGTGTTTAAAAAGTGCAGGCCTTGTGTTTATTCTTACAATGACTTTGTTTAAATTACTTAAATGCACAGTGGCAAAGCCACCGATTGGTTGTTCTTGATTCTGTAATGAGCAGATAAATAAAAATGTAAAATGTGGGAAATACACCACGTACCCTTTAAGGGCCTACACCACTACCCCTTTAAGGGCCTACACCAAGTACCCTTTCTCACTCTCTGGCTTTTGTTTGTGTTTTTAAAGGGCTCTTCGAAGATTAGGAAACCGGTCAAATGTGAACAGTTAGACTCATAAATGAGAAAAGCAAAGACACACACAGGGAAGACACACACTCACGTTGGTGGAACAATGGTTAGCATTGGCTCCCCCCAAACCTGAGTTTGATTCCCGACCGCTGAAAGCTGAAAGTCTCTCAGGCGTAAGTCACTTTGTATAAAATTGTCTGCTTAATACCAGACCTTTACACAGTAACACACATAGTCAAGCATGAAGGAGTTGAGACACTAGGTCTAGATGCGCACACACACACACACACACACACACACACACACACACACACACACACACACACACACACACACACACACTAGTATGTGAGTGATGCAAAGACAGCGATGGTGACCACAGTCTGATACATTATGCTGGTTCCTAGTGTGTGTGTGTGTGTGCGCGTGTGTGTGCGTGTGTGTCCGCATGTGCGTGTGTGTCCGCGTGTGCGTGTGTGTCCGTGCACGCGTCTGTGTCTGTGTCTTGCAACAAGGTTGCAACACCAATGCAAGCCAGAGAGAAACTGAGGTCATTACTACACCAGACTCAGGATGGAACCTGGACGTTGTGAAAAACACAGTGACATTGACACGGACAGACCTAACTGAAGATCACTGAAAAACACAGTGACACAGACAGACCTAACTGAAGATCACTGAAAAACACAGTGACATTGACACAGACAGACCTAACTGAAGATCACTGAAAAACACAGTGACATTGACAGACCTAACTGAAGATCACTGAAAAACACAGTGACACTGACAGACCTAACTGAAGATCACTGAAAAACACAGTGACACTGACAGACCTAACTGAAGATCACTGAAAAACACAGTGACACTGACAGACCTAACTGAAGATCACTGAAAAACACAGTGACACTGACAGACCTAACTGAAGATCACTGAAAAACACAGTGACACTGACAGACCTAACTGAAGATCACTGAAAAACACAGTGACATTGACAGACCTAACTGAAGATCACTGAAAAACACAGTGACATTGACAGACCTAACTGAAGATCACTGAAAAACAGTGACACAGACAGACCTAACTGAAGATCACTGAAAAACACAGTGACACTGACAGACCTAACTGAAGATCACTGAAAAACACAGTGACATTGACACGGACAGACCTAACTGAAGATCACTGAAAAACACAGTGACATTGACACGGACAGACCTAACTGAAGATCACTGAAAAACACAGTGACATTGACACTGACAGACCTAACTGAAGCGGGAAATGAGTCAAGAACTATTACGAATGAGACAAGAAATATCTGTGTTGCAATCATTGAACTGTCACCTTAATAGAACAAGTCTTACATAGCAATAAAATCATCTTAGGTCGGTGACTCACATATTCAATTAAAATCAATTTTATAGTGCCGAAAACAATATAATTGTCTCAAAGTAACACGGGCAAGGAAAAACTCCCTGTTAACAAGAAGAAGCCTTGAGCAGAACCGACACATAAGGGGGGCCAATCTGCTTGGAGCCAGCTGGATAGAGGTGGAGATAGAAACAGATATAGCAGTGTGCAAAGACAACAGATTCAGCGCAGTACCAAGTTAATTTATACAACGGTCATGCCAGTGACAAAAGCTCCCTTGGTAATTAAGTGGCCATGTGAATAGCCATTTTAAATAGTTTGTTTTAGATTTTTTTTAAAGTAGAAAGATTTAGTTTGGAGACAAAACAGACTCACAGGAAGACTAACAGACATCTGGGGCCAAACGGACTGTACAGACAAACAACAAACAAAACCAGGAACAAAGAGCAAAGCCAAGAGATGTACAGAACAATGGAGAGAGAGCGAACAGACAAAACCGCCGCAGAGAGAGAAAAAAACAACCAAAAAAAAACAAAATGAAACAAAGACTGAGAGATGTGACACTTGTGTGAGTTTGTATGAGTGTGTATATATATATATATGTGTGTGTGTGTGTGTGTGTGTGTGTGTGTGTGTAGTGTTTACTGACACTTTCACAAAGAGACAACTATGGAAGGTGCAGAGGGAGTTTGTTCTCGGAATCAGACATAACAAACGGAACGCTGCCAGAGAGTTCTAGAACAATCAACACTTGAGCGGGGTCTAATGCAGTCGTGGGATGGACAGCCTCAGTGCAGACCACAACTATACGACTAAAAACAACCAAACCAAAAAGTCAAACAAAAACTAAACCGAAATAACAAACAAATTAATTTCACTGATGTGACTCCAGGCCTACACGTGGGGCTCAAACAGCCCAACAGGCAGCGCAAGAAGTCAACCCTCTCATTGAACTCAGCGAACACAGCATCAGCCATCTACCCTTCAGGAAAGAATCAGGGTCTGTTTCATGTCATGTCACAACACACACACACATTTACATATTTACATTTAGTCATTTAGCAGACGCTTTTATCCAAAGCGACTTACATACACATTTTACATTTACACTGATGGCACACTGCACATCAGGAGCAATTAGGGGTTCAGCGTCTTGCTCAAGAACGCTTCGACAGGGAATCGAACTAGCAACCTTCTGATTACTAAACGACTTCTCTACCTCCTGTACCACTGTCGACCCACTGCCGACACACACACATATATAAACACACACCTTTAGCCCCCTGGCTCCAGTTCTGGCTCCAGGATGAACCCAACCCCTCCACCCCCCTCCTGTCTGACTCACCATCGGCCAGCTCTGCCCCGAACACGAGCGCTCTGGCTCCGGACGCCCCGATGCAGTGCAGCAGGGCGTGTTGGCGCAGGTTGAAGTTGAGCAGCGCCGCCTCCACGCTCACCTTGGCCAGGCCCAGCCACAGCGCCACCAGCTCGGGACGGCTCTCGGCGTACACCGCCACCACGTCGCCGGCCACCCAGCCCCGCGTCAGCGCCCACTGAGCCACCGCGTCCGAGCGGCGGGCCAGCTGCGCGAACGTCCACACCTCGCCCGTGCTCTCGCACACCAGCGCCGGCTTGTCGGGGTGGCGCGCCGCAGTGGCCGCGAAGATGGAGGGGATGGTGCTGCCCAGGCGCATGTGCCGGCGGATGGCGAACTTCACGCGCAAGAGCACGTACAGGCCACTGGAGGAGGGAGCGGGAGAGGGAGAGAGAGGGAGAGAGAGAGAGAGAGAGAATGAAAGACAGCAAGAAAGAGAAAGCAGACATGAGAGAAAAAAAGGGAAAAAATTCCATTAATGTATGATTACTAGAAATAAGCACTCTGCTGGATTGCTGGGGTACCTAACTAGTATTCATTCACTCTTTTTCTCATTTATTCATTCCTTCTTATTCCATTACTCATTCATTCAACTATTTATTCATTCATACATTCATTCATTCATCAATGTATTGATTCATTTATTCATACATTTATTACTGGTTTGCTGAGTGCTTTAGTCACATCCGTTCAATTTTAGCTGTCCTGATTTATTCATTAATTTGTCCAGCTATTGATTAATTCATTCATCCATAGATTAATGCATAATTAATTCATTTATTTGTTAATTTATTTCTTCATTCATTCGTTCTTTCAGCGTCTCATCCATCCACTGAGCGTAATGTCATAACCCCAGGAGAGGTTCATTTATTAAAGTTAATAAACGTCTCACTCACATCAGGTCCCTTTTAGCCGTCCGGAGGACCACATAGAGGAACTTCCAGCCCCCAGTGCTCAGGTAAACCCCCAGCCCCGCGGCCAGGCTCCAGGACCATGGGGCGCCCAGTAGCCGCAGTAGCCCTAGGGAGCTCACCGCCACTGGGACCCGCACCAGACTGAGCATCCTGGAGAGGAGAGAGGCGTGGGGAGAAGAGGAAAAAGACGAGATGAGACGTAGAAGAGGGGAGAGGAGAGGAAGAAGAAAGGGGAAGAAAAAAAAGAAAAGAAGAGGGGTAATGGAATGAGTGCAGCGAGAGATAAAAAGTACAGAGAGAAGACAGGCGTCGAGGAGAGAGGAGAGAGGAGAGAAGAGGTGAGGTGAGGTGAAGTGAGGTGAGTTGAGGTGAGGGTAGAGTAGAGAAGAGGTGAGGGTAGAGGAGAGAAGAGGTGAGGCGAGGGTAGAGGAGAGAAGAGGTGGAGATGAGGGTAGGAGAGAAGAGGTGATGACAGGAAAGAGAGAAATTAAGTGATGCGGGGTAAGTATAGTACAGGGTCAAAGAGGACACGAGACGTGTTGAGAGGAGAATGGAATGTATTGGGTATAAAATAACGATTTCACAAACGCTACAAACTAGGCTACACATTCTACTAAGACTGTAGATAGTTATGTGAAAATGGCTTTTTATAATTCCTAAAAGTTTAGACACCTACATTATGGTGCAACCATTAAAACTAAAGTAGCCTACTCAACTGTTTCGACATAGAGCTGTTGCAAACACGTTAACAATAGTCCTACAGCTTAAAAGAGAGATTGTTTACCAACATCGCGCCAGCAAAAGCCTGACACACACACACAAGCTAGTAGCCTACTAACACGTGAATGCGCTTACCTGTCCCCAACTTTCCCTCTTTTCCTGTCGGATATATGATTCGGTAAACGCAGGGGTGAACGTCTGTTTTGCAAACACTCGTTTGGCGTCAAGTGTTGGGGTTTATCGGCTGTTTCTTACAAAGTGAAAAGCCTTTAAAGTCTGCCGAGAATAAACAACGGAGTGTGTGAATGGAAGAAAAAATAACAAACATTTATCGTCCAACCTACGACGATGCTGCCATGATCACAATGATGTTGTTCACGTCGACTGGCAATATTTTACGACAAACCACGAGGAATTGTAATCGTTTTAAAATATGACCCGGTAGGCTATTCAGTTAGCTATGTAGCCTATGCAGCGCTACGATGTTACTTCTTGGTATTAATCGCTAGTGTAAGCTACACCGTGCAGTCTTTATAGTCCTCTACCACGCATAGCAACTCAAACCAAGTCTTCTTGCATGTCAAAGCCCACCCACACCAACGACAACCCACGTTTTCCCCGGCATTTTACTGGATTACTAAAATGTCCGTCATTCAATGCGCGAATCACATTGGACTGGATTATGGTTGACCCCAAATGACGCCAGATTCGAACCGCCCACATCATTTCGACATTAAATTCCGACTCCATGAGATTGTTTTGCAGTTTAGCAGCGAAGCCGGAACAATTTACCTGAAACGTAGATACAAATTTTCATCTGAGAGAGAGTCATATAGTCATGACGCCAGCTGCCAGTCAACATTTTGCCCCTGCTGTCAAAGTATGACGAAGCTGGATATGGGATCGGCTAGTAGTCGGAATTTAGAAGTTTGCGTAACACCAATTTTGGATGTTGAGGTTTAAATTTATTCCCGAATATCATCATACATTACCCAAAGAAACACTATGTTGGATAGGTTTAGTATACATCTAACAAAATTAAGTAACCAAAACACAACATAAAAAAATTATACAAACATATATATGTATAATATGCATTATTATTATCTATTTATTTACTTTATTTTTATTATTTTTAATGTTACTTTTTTTTACTTTTGGGGATTATAATCTGCAATTTCAACAGCAGGTGTACATTTGTAAGGTAGTACAATATCCAACAGTACTCCAATAAGAAAGGAATGAAGAAAGAGAAAAAATTAAAGAAAATGTAGGCCTATCTTTCGCAACAGGATTCATTACTTCTGTCTTTTCATTATCCCAGAGAGGAAAATCACTTGGGTTGTCTAGGTCATAGACGCAATGAAATATTGTGACATATAGCACCCTCCTGAGGGTGGAATGATTACTCAACTGTGTGTGTTCGGTGTTAATGTGTGTTCATCTGTCTGTGTGTGTACGTGTGTTAATGTGTGCTTGTCTGTGTGTGTGTGTGTGTGTGTGTGTGTGTGTGTGTGTGTGTACCCTCCTGAGGGTTGAATGATTACTCAAGTGTGTGTGTACGTATGTTAATGTGTGTTTGGCTGTCTGTGTGTGTGCACCCTCCTGAGGGTTGAATGATTACTCAAGTGTGTGTGTACGTGTGTTAATGTGTGTTTGTCGGTCTGTGTGTGTGTACATGTATTAATGTGTGTTTGTCTGTGTGTGTGTAGTAGTGTTTCTGAGATTTACAATCTTTTTGTCCATCTCACTGATTTCAAAACAAAATAAAACTAAAGTAAAATAAGTATTTGTATTAGTAAGTTAGTATTTAAACTAAACTAAAATCTCAGATGCTCCTCATCTACATTCTCCGTATGTCTCACCTCATTTCCCCTTCAGCACACACACACACATGAAAACACACACACACACACAGACACAGTGACAGACAGACAGACAGATTCACGCACACAAGTAAACAAATACACACACACACACTATTTGAATTACATTTTGCCTCAACTGTTGTGGGTAGGTTACGTATAACACCCACCTCTCTTTGATTTTTCTCTTTCTCTCCCTCTCTCTCTCATCCCTCTCTATCTCTTTCACCAGATCCTTCTTCCCTTCAGTTCACCTCTCTCTATATATATCTCTGTATCTCTCTTTCTCTCCCTCTCAATCTCTCTATCTCTCTTTCTCTCCCTCTCTCTCATCCCTCTCCCTCCCTCTCTCTATCTCTCTTTCTCTCCCTCTCTATCTCTCTCTCTGACCATCTCAGTCTTTCACCAGATCCTTCTTCCCTTCAGTTCACCTCTCCTCGTCACCATCCTTTTCCAAGCATTAGCATGTCAATGTTGTGTGTGTGTGTGTGTGTGTGTGTGTGTGAGAGAGAGTGTGTATGCTCTACCTTATTATTCAGCATCAACACATAAAGCAATGAAAAAGTGTGTGTGTGTTTATGTGTGGTGCTGTGTCTGTATTTATGTATGATAGATAGTGTGGTATCATGAGAGGTTTCACCACTGAGCAAGGTGTAGGGCAGTGCGTAAACAACAGGACAGAGCAGGCAAAAGTGCTTTTCAACGAATAGTCCGGTTTATTAACCAACAAAAAGTACTTCAGGAAGCAAAACAATAAAGTTCTCCAAAGGCAAAACATAGGCTTCAAAAAGTTGCTCCTAACTTAACTCAAAGTTCATCAGACACCGAACTTAGTTTGTGCCACGTACGATGCCCCTCGCTTGGTGTGTGTCTCTGCTCCTTTGTTCTCTCCCTCTCCCACACCTGAGCTCCCGCTTCAATCAGAGGGCTGAGGCATTTGCACCTGTCTGAGAAGTGCATTCTGGGAGATGTAGTTTTCCCGGCAGCCATCTTGTGGCGTGGTAGCCATTCCGGGAGAGGAACATAACGCCCCTCTACCACACGTCCCCTCGTGATGCCACACATCCCTCCTCTCGGGCCTGACGCCCTCGGCAGGGTGAATGAGGACCAAAAGGCATCACGGCGGGACAGTGCGTCAGCGTTTCCATGAGTACGACCGGGTCTGTGAATGACAGAGAAGTTAAAAGGTTGGAGCCCTAAAAACCACCGGGTTACCCTACTGTTAGACTCTTTGTTTTTGGCCATCCACTGTAATGGAGCATGATCCGTTACTAGAGTGAACCTCCTCCCCAACAGGTAGTATCTGAGTGTTTCTAGAGCCCACTTTATCGCTAGACCTTCTTTCTCCACCGTGGCATAGTTCCTCTCTCTTGGCAGCAGTTTACGACTCAAATAAAGAACTGGATGTTCCTCACCCTCATGGATCTGGGACAGGACAGCACCCAGCCCCACCTCAGAGGCATCTGCCTGGACCACAAACTCCTTACTGAAGTTGGGAGCCATGAGGACTGGTTTTGAACATAAGGCCCTCTTGAGATTGCCAAAGGCTTCTTCTGCTTCCGGGCTCCACTTCACCATCCTTGAGTGCTTCTTTGTGGTCAGTTCTGTGAGAGGAGCAGCTATCCCAGCAAAATCAGGAATAAATCGTCTGTAATAATTTGCAAGGCCTAAAAATGATCTCACCTGCTTCTTTGTCAACGGTTTTGGCCACTTCTGAATGGCATCAAGTTTCGCCTCCTGCGGCTTGACGAGGCCTCTGCCAATGGTATACCCCAGGTAGTTTGTCTCACTGTAGGCCAGCTTGCATTTTTTGGGGTTCGCCGTCAAGCCTGCTTCTCTTATAGACTCCAGGACCTTCTCCACCCGAGGTAAGTGACTATCCCAATCAGGACTCTGGATCACCACATCATCTAAATACGCAGCAGCATATTCTTTATGAGGTTTCAGTACCTGATCCATTAAGCGTTGGAAGGTCGCAGGGGCTCCGGACAAACCGAAAGGCAACATCCGGTACTGCCAGAGACCTCCCGGAGTGGCGAAGGCTGTCTTTTCCTTTGACTCTGCTGCCAATGGTACCTGCCAATAGCCTTTTGTAAGATCAAGAGTGGTTATGAACCGGGCATTACCCAGGCTTTCAATTAGCTCGTCCACACGAGGCATGGGGTAGGCATCAAATTCAGACACAGCATTCAGCTTTCTAAAGTCATTACAGAAACGTACTGTGTTATCAGGCTTGGCCACAAGGACAATAGGGCTTGACCAGGCACTCTTGGACTCTTCAATCACATTCAATTTCAACATCTTGCTTACCTCTTCCTCGATCACTTTCCTGCGGGCCTCTGGTACCCGATACGGCCTTTGGTTTACCGTTTCCCTGCCTGGGTGCGTACTTCATGCTCCACCAGTTGGGTGCAGCCCGGGAGGGATGAGAAAACATCTTGGTTGCGGTCTACCAGCTCCTTTGCTTGCTGTAGCTGGTGAGGGGAAAGTTCGGGGCCAAAATGCACTACTTCCCGGGCTAAATCTTCTGGCTCCTTTGGGGGACAACCAGTAAACAATGTCTCTCTGTCATGCCATTTCTTCAAGAGGTTAACATGGTATATTTGCTCCCCTTTACGCTTTCCGGGTTGTCGTACTTTATAATTAACCTCCCCCACCTTCTCAACGACTTCGTATGGTCCTTGCCAGGTGGCCAAGAATTTGCATTCTACCGTGGGCACCAAAACTAAGACCCTGTCCCCCGGTTGGAACTCCCTGGGTTGGGCTGTTCGGTCATACACAGCCCTTTGATCTCTCTGTGCTTTTTCCATGTGCTCTTTCACAATGGGAAATATAGCGGCCATTCGTTTGCGCATTGCCGTCACATGTTCAATCATTGTCCTATGGGGACATGGTTGTTCCTCCCAGGTCTCTCTGGCTATGTCCAGCAGTCCCCTTGGTTTGTGGGAATAGAGAAGGTCAAAGGGTGAAAACCCAGTGGAGGACTGTGGGACTTCCCTAACTGCAAACAGGAGGTAGGGGATGAGCTGATCCCAGTTTCTTCCGTCTTGGCCGACTGCCTTCCTAAGCATGGCTTTAAGAGTTTTGTTGAACCTCTCCACTAACCCATCAGTCTGTGGATGGTATACGGAGGTTCGGACCTGTTTCACTCGCAGCAGAGCACACAACTGCCTCATGACCCGGGACATAAAGGGACTCCCTTGGTCAGTCAGTATTTCTTTTGGTAACCCTACCCTAGTGCTGAAGAGGAATAGCTCATTTGCTATTTGTCTAGCGTTAGCCTTTCTAAGGGGAATGGCTTCTGGGTACCTGGTTGCATAGTCCACCAGGACAAGGATGTACTGATGGCCTCGAGCACTCTTGGGTAGTGGACCCACAATATCCAGCCCCACCTTTTCAAAAGGAGTTTCTATGATGGGTAAGGGAATGAGAGGACTCTTGTACCTCGGTTTTGGAGCGGTGACCTGGCACTCTGGGCAACTGCGACAGAAATTTTCTACCTCCCTGTGAATACCTGGCCAAAAGAACCTCTGTAATATTCTCTCTTTGGTTTTTTCCACCCCCAAGTGAGCCCCTAGAATGTGCGTATGAGCTAACTGCATAACCGTGGAACGGTGAGGTTTTGGCACCAGAAGTTGCTCCAAAACTTTATCCTGATACTTAATGACCTGATACAAGAGCCCATTCTTGACTGCAAAGTGAGGGAACGACAGGGTTAGCCTAGGTCCCACCAGGGTGCCCTCTACAACCTGGACATTTTTAAGCGCATTATTTAGGGTAGGGTCCTGTATTTGGGCTGTTCCAAACTGACCTTTCAGTGGTGGTTTCGCTTCAACGTCCTCGGCCTCATCGTCACTTGGCCCGGGTTGCAGCTCGGAGTCGGCCGTCTCTTCCGGTTCTGAATCCCCACCACTGGAGTCTGCTGCAAAAACTTGAGGTTCAACAGATGGTGAATCCCACGGCTTGGAAGGATTTACCCATGACTTATTAACTTTGGTGACTAGAGACCTACGTTTTCGTGGCTCGGGCTTACGCCTCTTTTCTGCCTCTTTCCACAGCATGGAAAAGGCTGGGCAATCTCGACCGATCAGGACGGGGACAGGGAGGGACTTGATTACCCCCACTTCAATATTGAATGTGCCTTTGGTAGTTTTCAGCCTCACCCTGGCAGTTGGATATTCACGAGTGTCCCCATGTACACACACGACCGGAACGTGTTCACTTTGGGCAAGAGGTGATGCTTCCAGCACGGACTCCTGGACTAGTGTTCGGGCACTTCCCGAATCGAGCAAGGCTTCTACCTCACATTGATTTACTGTTACAGGGCAGGTTGGTCTGCAGTCCACACTTTCCCCAAGGAGAGCAGCAAAGTTGGCTTGCTGACTGTTTGAGGACGCAGCTGTGGGCATTGGCTCGTCCAGCTTGTCACACTGCCACGAGATATGGCCTACTTTGCCACAGCGGAAGCACTGATGAGGTTCTGGGTTGGAGGATCCCTGTTGCTGTTGAAACGGGGTAAGCACCCTTCTCTGTGAGCTAGCAGGGGAGCTACCCTGTTGAAAAACTCCTGGGCGAAATCCACTCCGGCGAACAGGAGCCGTAGCTGTTGGTTCTTTCCGGGTGAGACGAAGCATATCCATGGAGGCCTGATACTGTTCTACAGCTTCTACTAACTGCATGGTTGTTGTTAGCCTCTGCTGGCTGATCACCTTTTTAGCCTCAAACGGCAGGGCTCTTAGATATCGGTCCATGAGAAGAACCTCTACAATGGCTGCTGGGCTGTTTTTTCCAGGGTCCAGCCACCTGTTTGCTACTCTCGTCAACTCATGCATTTGTGCACGCGGGGTTGCCCCTGTTTGAAATGTCCATTCATGGAACCGTTGAGCCAAACTAAACTTGGTAAGGCCCTGGCGGCTCAGTATCTCTTCCTTTAATTTGTCATAGTCTTGCCCAACACTCATTTCTACATCCCGAAAGGCTTTAAGAGCCTCCCCTGAAAGAAAAGGAGCCACAAGTCCTACCCATTGCGTCTTCGCCTAACCCTCTCGAGCGGCTGTGGCCTCGAAGGCATGGAGGTAAGCTTCTACATCATC